>NC_056735.1:551420109-551720109 GCF_019279795.1 Protopterus annectens
GTACAGTGCTTCCCATGTATGTGATCTATATTCCATAACATGGACAGTGTGTGGTCTGCGCACATATCCCACACTCATGTTCTTTGACATGTCGAAGTGTACTTGATGTCTCTGGGACATGTTGTGGGGACAGATTGTTATCTTCTTATGTAGCATTCCTGACCTGATTTGGTGAAACCTGGCTATTGAACTTTCGCTGTTTACATACTACGCGCAATACGGGTCGAAGTCTTCATATTCACCTAAAGGAATCTTCGCTCTCGTAATAGGAACCCCATGATATAACATACATTGGCAGTATGGGTGAGGCACAGGCCTTTGACAGATGACTGTAGGTCATTTGGTAGTGATGCAGGCCATACGTAGCAAGCCAGTGCATTCTGTCACTCCTACAGTCCCAGGCTGAGAGCCACTGGATTCCCCTGGGGTGACAGGGTAAGTGTGTGAGGTGTTAATGGCAATAGTTCCTGTCCAAATTAATCCATTGTTCTGTATGCGACAGGCTGCTGCTTACAGCTAGGGACACACCTGAATGGGACACCTCTTCAGCATGCTGCATTCTGTGGGTATTGCCATACAGAAGTGGGAGTCATACTGTACTCATTCCCAACAGCAGAGATATGACCTGTGATAAACCTGTGTCTGATGGTGGGGTGAGCTGAGTGCATGTGTGATATGGAAGCTTCTTGCAGCTGACTCACAGATATACCTAGGACATTCCCCTTATGCTGCCTTGTGCAGGGGCATAGCCAGTCTCTCATTACTTCATAACAGCGCCTTTTGTGGTCTGTCAGTGATTGGCCAGACTACATCAGTATCCCATACTAGAATGTGCTGCTAACCTGTATGTACAGTTGCAAAGGTGTGTGCAGTTGGCAGTTAAATTTTATGTAGTCTGTCTAAGGTACTTCCACCTGTGTACTGTGTGTATGTTTGGGCCCAAATTCATGGCATGTCCATCTTTCAGATGGTGGCAGATATTGACATCTGAACAGTGAGTGTGGATGACTGCTGAATTGGGTCTTGCTGGGATGCATTGTGGTTGACACTGCAGTTGTCAAAATATGGCCCTATCATTAACAGTACTAGCCATAGGCCACCGAGGCACAACCCTCCATGCCTACATGCTGACCGCTTACACACAATATACAACACACAACAACCTAACACACAGACCCCTGCATATTGTATGCATGCAACAATCTGTGATGTAATTTGGGCCAGCTCAGGTAATCTGTGCTCCACTGTTATTGAACCCACACATACATGTTACTGCATTTCTACATAGGATTGTGGGGAGGGAGCATACCTGACAACTGTAAACATTTGCTATGACTGTACTGGTATTTCAGGTACTCTGTTGGCTTCCATTTCATTTTGTATTCGGACCTATCACTCAGACTAGAGGCATATCACTAGAGTACATATCTTAGGTTCTATTGAGATATATTTCAGCTTCAGACTTCCTACCCTTCAGAACTAACATACAACTGCCAGACCTGTTGTAGTCTGTATGTGTAGGTCTGAAGGGGGGCTGTTCTCCATTGCCATCAATTGAAGGCCTTAGCACAGCCTTTATTTATGGTCATCTACACCTGTCCTGCTGGCTGAGGCTGTTGTTGGGTATGTAAGCCTCACTGACATGCATGTGTGTGTCCTATAGACACACATTTGGGCCAACACATGTACTGCAGTGGGATTTGTCACCTTGTCTAGTACTGCCTACTTTGTTGACACCAGTATTTTTATAAATTTCATGCTGCCCATATAAATGTCCACTATTCAGCCACCCGATTCCCTTGCATGCTCACATCCATACCATAGATACAACTACCAGAACATACTACTCCATTTAACAATTGATAGGAAAAGTGACTTACCTTGTGGCTATGCCAGTATTGAGGGTGGTGCTGGATGGCTGACTATGTCGGATGCACATAGTACACTCCCTATACTTGGTAAAGCACAGATAGTGTCATGTTTGGCATCCCTTTTACTGTATGAGCGAGTCATAGAGAGGTATCATTCCCTGAATTCCCACCGTGTCAGCGTATGTGTTATGTGTCCGCTCTTTGCCAAAGCCTGGTCATACTGGGCATGCCTCTTTCTGCCTACATGGGCAGGCTCAGGTTGTTCCTCCTCCGAGTCACTCTGTGCCTGTGCTGGCCTTGGCAATGGTGGGGGTCTGTGTGGCACTGCCCTGTGCTATTCCTGCTGCAGCTGTTTCATCAGGATCATATTGTGTAGCATGGTACATACAATGACAATTTGTGTGCATGTAGCTAGCGAGTACTGCAAGGCTTTACCGGATATGTCCAGGCACCGAAACCATGACTTGCGCATCCCAAACACATGGTCTATTATGATTCTGGTTTGTGCGTGTGCCTCATTATGGAGTTCTTGTTCGGGTGTGTGTGCATTTATGATGGGTATCATCAGCCACAGCTCCAGTGCATAACCAGCATCACCCACTAGGTGGCTATATAGGATGTCCCCATTGGCAAATCTCTGCTACAGCTGTGTCATATGCCAGATGTTGGAGTTGTGATAGCTTCCAGGGCTGCCAGCACACACATTCATGATAATGCCTTGGGCATCGCACATGACCTGGCAGTTGATGGAGGGGAAGCCCTTGTGGATTATGTAGCCCTACCCCACTCACCGGGTGGTGCTTTGATGTGTATGTGCATGCAGTGTATAGCCCCCACTACCTCAGGGTATTCTGCTATTTGGTGGAAGAGATACATATTGCTGGTCAATGCCTCACGGGTGTTGAGGAAATATATGTGCTCACCAGCATGTGCTGACTTGGCATCCAGGAACTGGTGGTGTACCCTGGATGCTATGCCTGTGAGATCCCCATGATATCCCCAGTTGTCCTTTGGAAGGTACCTGTGGCTAGTATTCTTAAGCCTACACATACCTTGGTATCCACTGGGATGGGTTCTCCTCTGTTGGTTCTGTGTGTGAGGCGTGGCGGCACAGCTCAACAATTTGTTGTAGGAGGTCCCTGTCTGTAGTGCTCCACTATCTCCCATCATTGCTGCCCCTGGTAGGTTACCCTGGCTCTCTACACTCTTCTCCTCCTCCTCACTGTGGGTTGATCATCAGCATTCTCATCCTCACCACCCTCAGTCTCTTCAACATATTGATGTATGAGAGTGACAGTAGCCCCAATCATTTTGTTAGTTTCGTCAGGTAAAATTTCCCAGTCTGTGTACACCGGTGGTGTAGAGTTTGTGGGAAAAAACAGACTGAAAGGTGTTTGCATAATTTATAGTCGTGTGCTGGGCTGGGCTGCTGCCTGTGTAATTGGCTGATTCTGATATATTTCACCTGCCAGCTTTGCTAGTTCTCCTTGATTGCCTTCCTACTGCTGTTTTCCCTTCCCATTGCCTTCCTGTTTAAGCCCTGAGGTGCGCCGTGCATACCCAATACTCAGATGTGAACAGAGCTGCAGTTTACTGTTTTTTTTTTTTGTTTAAAACCCGGTGCATGGTGTGCACACCTGTCTATGCAATGTAAACACTGCTAGGCTGCCTCAGACACACCCCCTCCTTAGCTGTGCTTAGCTAAGGGCAAACACGGGACACAGAGCTCCAATAAGCTTACAACATGCATGACACTCCCCCTTATGAGGTCATCTACCTCTTATGCTTATATCATGATGTTGCTGCACCTACACAGCTGGGTGCAAGCTAACACTGAGGGGAAATCTGTGAGTCAGTATCAATCCCGTCATTTGCATAAAACTGACTGCTAATGCATGGTTACAAAACTGACACTCAGCCTTCCCCTTAGCGACCACTATTCCATGGTATTGTTGTCTTATGCATGGCATTGTCTATTATGGCAGAATGATGATTTTTGTTTAAAAGCTTATTTCCAACTTTTTTCATTATTTCTAGACAGATCCAATTTGCACACCACTGTCCTATGCTTAAACGGCCAAAATTGGCCGAAAAAAAGATATTTTTTATAATTTTGCAACTCTTTCTCACGCCGATGCCCATATATTTGGTGTTTGGCATGCCTACTATATTGAATACATGCTTTGTTTGGAGCTGTCTTGTCTTCATTTTGTAATTTGCAGAAATGTATTCAATTAGTAACCAAATACATTTCTGCAGGTTACAGTATTCCTGCACAGAAGCCTGCCTGCTTCCTGGATTGCTAATTCACCTCATTTGCATGGTTTTCACCAGCAAATAGGGGTAATTAGCATAAAGGAGCTGTGTCCATGCAGGAATGGTGTAGTAGCACTTGTGTGCATTCTGGGAGCTCATTCCTGGATCGCATGTCGACCATATTGCAAGCAGCAGCTCTTGCACTATTCCTGCACACTGTGCAGACCTTGCTGAATCCCAAGGTAGTGTATTCTACTCCATTTTCACTGGACAGGAGTAGTTTATTAAGTCTTTGCAGGTTATTGACTTTTCTTTTCAGGTGGTTTCTGATACTAGAAAAACTGATTTGTCTTTCCAGAAGAGATTCAAAATATTAAATCCAGAGAATAATGTGATGGAACAGTTTTTTCCCTCAGAATTCTAATTCAGACTCACTGGAGAGCATGTTACCTGAAACTCCCTATCAATTTTCTTTCTCCTAGACTATTTCCAGAATGTGCAAGTGTATTCCATGGTTAAACACTGAGATTTCTCAGTCCCCCCAGAAAATACTTTCAGCTGTTACAGAAGGAATTTACAGAACTTTTACCCTAGTTATGTCAGCTCTGGAGGAAAGTGTGTGTCACTGCCTGAAATGTTCCTGATACTCAGCCTGCTGCCCCTAAAAAGGCAACTAAAATGTATAAAGTTCCTTAGTCTTTTAATTTTTATATATACTCTTCCCAAACATGACCCAGCAGCTATAGCTTTAGTCAGTCCAGCTGCTTCCAAACATTTTAACTCTAATCCTTCCCCTTTTGACAAGGATGGTAAAAAAAAATTAAGTTTTGGGGAAAGTGTTTGCTTCTGCAACATTAATTTTTAGAATTTTGACTTTTCAGGCTCATATGTTAAAGTTTATTCTGAGAAACTGAAAATATGAGGAATCTGTTTTTTTTCAGGTCACTACTGATTTAAAGTGTGTTTATGACTGTAGATACGACATCCAGTGAGGTTGCCACTGGTACTATGTTGAGGAGGTCTGCTGGCTCCATTCTCAGAACCTCCTAGACAACGTAAAAATGAGCTTTTAGATTCACCTTTTGGTAGAGATTTTAGTCCCACAGCTGCAGAGGTTTTCAGGTTAAGCTGATATACATGGACTCTCTCAGTTATTTATCCCTCTTGTTCTAAATAGTCAAAAAAATAATCTCAGCAATATGCTTGTAAGCAGACACCAAAAAACAATGGCAGGGAGGTTCCGTAAAAGAAAGCAGGAACCCCTCCTCAGAACAAAGGACAATCAAATAAGTTAGAGTGAATATGTAAGGGGTCCTGTCCCCTCTCCTACCCTGGCAATCTCTTTACCCCTCCAGAAAGTCAGATTCCCCATTTCTCTCTCTTTGGCGATAGACTGTTTCAGGCAAATGGGTTCTGAGACTGTTTCAGCAGGGTTACAGATGGTAGTGTAAAGAGAGCCCTCCTTTGCAGGGAATTAATCCACATCCCAAGATCAAACACTTCTGTCACCTTCTGTCCTACAACACATGCTTTATTGGGTGGGGTGTAATAGAAATAGTTCCATTTTCCCAGTGGGGAAGAGGTTTTCATTCAATCTGATGCCAAAAAAGAAAATGCCTGGAGATCAATTATGGACCTTTTTCTTAAATCAGTTTGTGATAGTGCCCAAGTTCAAAATGCTTTCACAACACAATCTCTTACTTCTTCTTCTTCATTTGAGATTTTTTGATAACCTCAGATTTAAAAGGTGCTTACCATCACATTCCGATCCATTAAGGCTGCAGATGTTTCTTAAGGTTTTATGTGTCTGGATCACATTATCCATTCTCTGCCTTACCTTTTGGGATATCCACTGTAGAAGAGTGTTCACAAAGGTCGTATCTTAATATTTTCTAGTATGTTTAGAAAGGTGTAGTGAGAATCTTGGGGCATGGTGGGGGATTTGTAGCAAGCTACAATTTGGCTTCTAAAATAACTCCAGCTATACTCTGTCACATATCGTCTACTTAGAGGCAGTCTCTGCTTAACATACAAGACCATGTCAAACCCAGAGCTGTTGGACATGCTACACTTAAAGAAATCCCAATCCTTCAGAGCCACACACTCCAGGGATATAAACCTGGTCATCACAATGAACAAAACATGCTGGAGGGATAGATTCCTGTCCCAGAGACTCCCCATTCTCTGAAATAGACTGCCCATATATGTCAAGCAGAGCACCTTTTTGGCCCTCTTCAAAAGGAACCTTGAGGACTGGATGGGAGATAGGAAATTCAACCTGTGGATCATGTCAGTTGCCCTGCTAGACATGGGACCAGGAAATTAAAATTCCTGAGAAAAAATAGCCGGGGAAATGTTATGGCTAGGCTTGTATAGTCACTAGGGCCAATAACCTAATACCAACCTATGAACATAGGAACCTAAGTGTCTAGCTCCAGTTAGAGCACATTGCAGGCTACAGTGTACCCACCTTTTTCCATATTTAGATGTCTTGCTTATCTCTGCAGACTGTTTTTCAAAGTGTCAGGAATCTGTCTCTCTCTTTGAGAGATCTCATATGCAGGCTGGGATTCCAAGAGAACCTCAGTACAAAAAGCTTTTCTTCAACAGGAAAAAATACATCTATATTTAGATATATTCCAGTTTTTTTTCCAGATCCCTTTGGTGTTATACATGCAGCCACTATGGACTGAAGGTTAGCAATGTCTTCTGTGACTGTTGGGGTCTCCTTAGTGACAAGGGAGGGAATACCTCAGGATTCTGAGTCTCATGGCATCTATGATTCTCATGATACCTTTTGAAAGATGCCACATGAGAAAGATACAATGGTATCTGAAGTCTCTTTGGTCCCTGTACCAAATACCTGTTATCTTTTCAAATTCCAGTCCTGGGATGTGTTAGGAGAGAAATCACATGATGGAGATATCAAGCACCCTAAAACCAGCTGTTTCCCTGTCCCTTCCTGCTCCAACACAGTCATTCACCACATTACCTTGCACTTTGCTAGGGGGTCAGTGTTAACAAGGATAGAAGTGCAAGGTATCTGGGACAACAAAGACAGACACGGGCCCATGAATGTAAAAGAAATGTTTACCCTTATCAAGGGACTCAACTCTCTAAATCACTTTTGGTCCTCAGGACCACTTCAAGTTGTTATGGACAATACCACAGTGATGTGGTACATAAAGAAGCAAGAGAAAACCAGGACTTACCCCCTTTGCAGACTTGCCATGTTATCACGGGATATAGTTTTAAACCAGAATCTGACTCTATTTCCATCATTCTATCAGAGCAAGACTGTGCGGCAGACAAGCTGGACAAGACAAAGGCAGACCTTCATGAATGGAGACTAGATGGGGGGGGGGGTCCAAGATCTAATCCATCTTTGGGGAGTTCCTCAGATAGGCCTTTTTGCCTTCTTAGTGAACAATCAGCTGGCAAAATTCTGCTCCAAGACTTCATTCAATAAGGCCTGGAAGACAGATACCTTTTCCTTTCTTCGAACAAGAATATTCCTGTCTGCTTTTCTGCCCTTTCCAGTGATATTCAAGGTATTTCTGTAGATTCAGAATGAATCCTCAAAGGTCATTGTGGCGACTCCCTTCAGGCCCAGGCAACAGTGGTTCTTCCTTCTTTTGGAATTAGCCAGGGGCAATTATCATTAGCCAGGGGCAATTATCATAAGTTTCTTTACAAACTGGATCTAGTCACAGAAGAACAGAGAATAAAGAGGAAATTGGGAACATATTTTTTCAGCGTATAAGGAGTTGGCAGACTTTAACAATTCCCAGCAGACTACTCTATCAGAAATACTGAGTGAGCAAGTTTATTTTCTGATCATTGATACAGAATCAGATTGCCTAGACATAGTAAGACCTTACTGAGGTAACTTCTGATGGCTGTCAAAAAAGCATTTACTAGAAAATAAAAATCAAACTCTAAACCAACTGTGAGTCTGTACTAGAACTGGTGAATAATAGTAACACAGATAAAGCAACTGAAAGTGGGAGCTTTAGAAAAAGGTAGGAGCAAATTACATGGAAAAATGGGAATGGTGCGAACAAAACATGCAGAATAATGTTTTGTAGGAAGAGTGAGGTTTAAGGGAAGGCAGGAATTGAATGAAATTTGTAATGTTTGAATGACAGTGACTGGATAGATTATAAGTGATGTATAATGTTTGCAACAGGAAATATGTCATTATGGTTTGTTTTCATTTTCATAAATGTATGATTGCCTGAGTCATAAGCAATAATTTAATAACAATGTTTCCTGTTTTTTGTTTTAAACATCCTAACCCCAAATAACTTAAACTGACTGCCAGGATAATAAGGTCTTAGTCCCTTTTAGACACCTTTTTACTGAGGATGTGCAGGAGGTACTAATGGCAGCAAGAAAGCCTGCTACTAGAAAATCATATATTAGCAAATGGAAAAGGTTCTCCAGTTGGTGCCAAAATCATAACCAAAACCCATTCAGAGTAGAGTTTCTCTCTCTCTTTTTTTTTTTGCAATATTTTGAGAGTTGCTTTTCTATCACCTGTCTTATTCATCTATCAATGTTCGTTTGTTTGCCATTTCAACATATCAGCCCATGTTTTCCCTGTTTTTTCAAGGCATTCCCATGTCAACATGTTCTTGAAAGGGGGTTTGCATAACAGACTTTCAAGAAAGCAAGTGGCTCCTCCTCCTTGAGACATTAGTTTTGTGTTGGAGAAGCTAACACTTGATCCATTTGAATCAGCTAAACTGGTTGACTTGAGGTTCTAAACAAGGAAACAGTTTTACTGCTTGCTCTGACCTCTACAAGAAGAGTTTTATCTGAGTTGTAAGCTCTTGCAGTGGCTCAACCTTATTTCATTTTTCACAGGACAGGGTTTCCTTGAGAACTAATCCTTCTTTTATTCTGAAAGTGGCATTCAATTCAATGCCAAACTTGAAGCTAAACTATACTCCATAGTCAGACACACTGACGTCCCACTCACCAGGCTGAAAAAGGAGAGGGTCACAGTAAGCTACCTATCGGGCGCTAGAATCCGCCACATAACACAAGCACTCGGGTCACTCCACGGCAAGTACAAATATGACACAGTCATTGTCCATGCTGGTGTGAACGACCTGAGACATACCTCCCTGGACTACATGAAAAGAGACAAAGAGGAGCTCTCTGATTATGTAGCCCAGGCAGGTATGACCCTGACCCTGAGCAGTATCCTTCCTTCACCAAGAATGATGCCATAATATAGAGACAAGATGATCAGCTTTAACAATTGGCTTAATGTCTGGTGTCATTCAAAGGGGATCCAGTGTCTGTCTGCATGGGATGACATGCTTGACAAGCCACGCTGCTTCGCGAGGGACGGCTTGCACCTGTCACCCCTGGGATTCCGGATATTGGCTAAGGCTCTTGCCACCCCCATAGTGCCTTTTTTAGGCAAGGCCCAAATTCTAAACCTACCACCCTAGAAAACAAAAATGGGAAGAAACTGAGGCTAATGCTGCTCAATGCCAGAAGTCTAAATCTCAAAATGCACGCACTCGAGGCCCTTCTCAGTATGGAGAACATCGATGTCTGTGCTGTAACTGAAACCTGTTTCAAGGCTCCTGAGAGCACCCCGGCACTATTAGGTTTTACCTCATATTATGCGTTCCGGCCCCAAAACCCGGACCACACCACAAAAGGAGGGGGTGTATCCATATTCATAAAGGATACCCACACCTCCAGGTTGGTGGCAATGCACAAAGCTTCAGAAACCATCCAGGTGCAACTAACCATAGGCAAAACTTCTCTAGAAATTGTAGCATGCTACAGGCCACCCTCTCAAACTCAGGAACCCCACACAGCCTTCCTGAAGACACTGGAGGGTATAAATGTATCTCCAAACACCATCATATTGGGTGATTTCAACTACCCGAATATAGACTGGGAACATTACTCAAGCCTAACTTTCTAGCCCAACGGTTCCTGGAGTTCATAAATTCAAATGCCATGGAACAGCTAGTCACTGTTCCCATGAGAGGAGAAAATATACTAGATCTCATTATCACAAACATGGGGACAAAATGCTCCACACCGGAAGTATATCCCTCATTGGTGAGATCTGATCATAAACTAATCTCACTGGAAATCCACATCCGTCCCCACCCCAAACCAAAAAGACCACAGTGAAGAACTTCTCTAAAGCAAACTTTACACTACTCAAGACTGGTGTGGTATCCTTCAAGGCCCCTGAGCCAGTGGAAACCACAACCCAAGCTGCGGAAGCCCTTACAAATGCCTTCTATGAACACCTCCAGGACTGCATGGATCAGGCAATCCCAAATAAAACCAAGACTCTTTCCACAAAGGGCAAATGTCCAGTCTGGTGGACCCCAGCCATTAACAAACTTTACAATAAGAGGAGAAAGCTATTACATGATAGAACAAAATCAAAAAAGGGAAGTCACCCCTGATCATTATTAGTAAAAAATACGAGTCATAAAATCAACTAAGGCCAATTTTGAGAGAAAAATTGCCATGGATTCAAAGGACAATCATAAGGCCTTTTTCAGCTATGTTAGGAACCTGGGTGGAAACTCCCAGATATGCTCAGAATTAGTCCAAAATGATACAAAAATCACTGAACCCACAGACATTGCCAACATACTGGCAGACAGGTTCAGTGCAAACTTCACCCCCCTCTCCCCCCCTAAAGGAGAGATAACTATCCCAGCGGAGTGTAGCCTCCCAGACATCTCAAATGCGCAGGTGAAAGCTGCTCTCTCTAAAGCTAAAAACACAGCATCAATGGGACTGGATGGTGTCCCCGGCTGTGTGCTACATGAGCTAAATGAGGAATTAAACCCGCACATAAGGCAGCTGTTTAATCTCAGCCTTACCACAGGATACGTGCCCAAGGAGTGGCGTATGGCAGCTATGGTCCCACTCCACAAAGGCGGTGCCTCTATGGACCCTGGTAATTACCGCCCCATAAGCTTAACAAGTCTAGTCTGCAAAGCTATGGAGAGGATCTTAATGGAGCTCATAAACAAAGATATAGGGGACTTGCAGACATTGGACCCGACCCAGTTTGGCTTCATCAAGGAAAGATCATGCCTTTTGAACTTGGTCGACTTCTTCGAAACAGTCACCAAGGCCATTGATGAGGGAAAGGCAGTCCATACAGCCTACTTTGACCTTGCAAAGGCTTTTGACACAATACCCCACTCGGGTATTGTAGAAAAACTTACCAGCTTAAATGTAAACCCATATGTCACAAGATGGGTTGCAAACTGGCTTAGGGACAGAACCCACAGGGTTAGACTTGCTGGCGCTATGGCAGACTCCAAGCCGGTCACAAGTGGTGTCCCGCAGGGCTTGGTCCTTGGCCCCCTATTGTTCGGCATCTACTTCTCAGAAGTACAGGCCAACATGGGAGGACTTTGGCTGACAAAGTTTGCAGACGACTGCAAACTGGGCGCCATAGTGGAAAGTGCATCGGACATGGATATCCTTCAGAAGGGACTCACGGAAACAGATAGCTGGTGCCAGAGCCATGGCCTGAAGTTAAATGCCAAAAATGTATACTATTGGTATTAAGAGATATCTATTATCGGTGAAACACTAAGCACACAAGAATCAGCCTGGGGACCCAGATTCCTGAACTACCTTAGTCAACAGTAGCCACAGAAATCTTTGAGTGGAATGGTCAATGTTACTTGGTGTTAGTAGATTGTTATTCAAATTGGTTCAAGATTGACCTACTCCCCAATCTAACTGCCAGTACTGTCATTACTAAGTTGAAGAAACATTTTTCTGTCTGTGGTACTCCACACAGAGTTATTTCTGACAATGGTGCACAGTTCATAAGTCAACAGTTCAAGGAATTTGCAGAAGCATGAGACTTTGTTCATATTATTAGTAGTCCTGAATACCCTCATTCAAACAGCTTGGCTGAACGTGCAGTTCCAAGTGCAAAACAGCTGTTAGAGATAGCCAGACATGGCAATACCAATGTTTTTCTAAACTTTTTAAATCTCAGAAACATTCCTCGTGATAATCATTTTGGTTCACTTGCCCAGAGACTTATGTTGAGACAAACTAGAACCGCATTAACAATCAGCAGTAATTTATTGGTTCCATATGCTAAGAACAAGAAAGCAGTAAAAGCCCAACTGTTGAAGAAGCATTTGTTCCAGAAGTCTTACTATGGTAAAGCCAGCAAAATGCTCAGTTCATTGAAAACAGGGGAGATAGTGAGGATGCAGACGTCAAAAGGGTTTGATTGTATTAGATTTGTGAAAAGTTTGTGTCAAGAACCAAGACCATACATTGTGGAATCACAAGGAATGGAATTCAAATGAAATCAGAAGCATTTGTTACCAGTGTCCAAACCAGTGTTACAGCATTTTGCCTGTGACAAAGAGTCTAGTTCTCGGAGGGACTTGTCCAATGTTATTGTTCCAGAGGATATTCCATCAGCAATCCCTGTTCCTGATAAAATCCCTGAGAGTCCCTAAGCAGAATATTCCCCAATGACTGTCCCTGTTGCTAAACCCAATCCTAACTATTATGTTATGAGATCAGGTCGCATCTTGAGACAGTTCCAGATACACGGCAACCTGGAAATGATTGTTGCTTTTTTTATTAGTGTCTGTATAATATTTTATATATATATATATATATATATATATATATATATATATATATATTAGACTTGCCTATTGAGAAGTCATTGCTTATGTGAGACAGCTCAGTAAAGAGGGAGAATGTAGATGTGTGTGATGTACCTTTAAGAAGCATTCCAGTCAGTGGACACGTGCATATTAAGTACTGAGCACCAAGAGTGTCATTTTGAGTGAGCAGTCAGAGTGAGAGCATGCATGCATGTAGTTAGTCAGTTAGTTAGATAGTTTGTTTAAGTTCAATGTTCCTGTCATTCATCCTGATATGTTTGCATGCGAATAAACTACTTAAACAAACACCCAATTCTCAATGCCTTCTTAATGCACACAAGACAAGTGACAAAATGATGAAACAAATTACGGTAGTATGATTCAGAAATGTACAATAATTTGAATGATGACCTATGGTAACCAGCTTATCTGTTCAGTATTATTTCCTGATTAACAGATGTATCACTCATGATAAGATGTCAGATACAATATCTGTTTTAGCTGGACAGCATGCATTAGTGACCATCTTGGAAGCCAATGTCTGGAATGTATTTATCATTCATTTGCATCACAGAGAAATCTATCAGTGGCTGACATGCCATCACTTCCATGACTGGGACATATTTGAATACTATTGTGTTGAGAGAGACATAAGGGGGCTTGTAGATGTGTCCGCATATGAGATCAAGGGACATGAGTGGAATGACTTCCCATTGGACACGAACATTTGTGGCTGGGTAGTTTCATTGTAGAGAGGAGCTTTCAGTGTCCTTTTGCAGACCTCAATCTTACAGATTTAATATGAATTCCTGGATGTGATGCTAAGGCATTTGGAGAGCATATATGATATCCACAGACAGCAGAGGTTACAACCACCACTTGCAAGCATTTTATGATATAACACATATTCCTGAGGTCTTGGGGACAATAGGATGCATCCAAATTACTAGAAAGACTAGACCTGATTCACATAGTGTTTGGTATATAATCTGGAACTCCATCAGTTGTCAAGTTGAGTGTGCAATATACAAGAATATTGCATATAATGAGTCTTTACACCATCCAGACAGTTCCAGTGATTCTCATAGTTGGCACATGCAACCAATACCAGTATTTGATTCAGCAGGGGCTTTCCATGGGATCATCTTGTTAGTAGGTATGTACACCCCTAGGGGCCATGACGATCTAGTCCCTTGAACAAAGACAACTGATCACTCGTGATGATATTTGCTATCATGCATTGCAGGTGATGCTGCATGCACCTTAGAACCATGTCTAATCAACCCTATCCATATTCCCAGGGCAATGACATGGATGGTGTACAACATCCTATTCAGTCACAGACATTAGGCATCACATAATGTGTTTGGATTACTGACATCTCATCTCTGAGGCCTCAGTAATTCTTATGGAGCATTACACTTTGGAGATGGGTACCAAGATATTTCTAGTCTGTGCCATGCTACACAAAATGGTGCTATGGAAAGTGCTGCAGCAAGGGGAGACCTAGCACTGGCTGTCCACATGGTAAGAAGAGCTGGGTGAGCAGTTCATAGAGGACATGGCAGCAGCTGACCCCATGTGAAGCAGAGCTGGATACAATATGTTGCCACAATGACAAAATTGCAGTGTCTGGTCCTCAGCTATGGAAAAATAGCAAACTGATGTATACAATGGTATACACAGATTGTGTACTATAGTGCATTGACTGGCTACACTGTGCATCAGGCATTACTATACCTACTCTATCCAGAGGGTGGGGGAGGGCAAAGTTATCATATGCCAGCTGAGGGCTCATTTGAGAGGAACAGCAATACTAGCCCATGTGGAAGAGTCATGTGAAGTACCTAAGTTAAGCATGAGAGCTAAGAGTTGCCAAGGATAATGCCCTCTGCTGATGCTGTGCTGATCAATGCAGACTGTATGTACCATGTGACCCTGTAGTATCAAGTGCAGAGGCAAATGTGTGATGGGATGGCGTAACATATTATCTGTTCATCTAGAAATGCTGCTGTGGACCTAGCTCTCTGGTCCCTACAGAAGGATGGGGGCCACTATGCCATGACTGAGAATAGGTACAAGTTAATTGAGGCACCCCCACTGGGATGTGGGCTGATGTTTAATCACAAGACCCTGAGTAGAATACCTAGTGAGGTATGCCTGCTTGCCCACATTGGAGCCACAGGATTATTGAACACATCCAGAAGATTGTACATGGTCAGGGGTGGAACTGTCATAGCATCAACAACATCCAGCTGAGCATCCACAGTAAGCAGTAAAAACCAGAGTGGAGCTAGTGGATTTTCAGTCACATCAGGGTAAGCATCCACAGCCAGGTGTGCAGGTCAGAGTAGAGCTCTTGGTGTACTGGCCACATCAATGTGGACATTTTTCATGAAGGGTGGAAGCATTAAATTTCTTCACCTCCATAAATAACAAGCTTCACACACCTTGCCAAATCAAGCCTTTCACCATGACATACTTAGCAAATGTTTCTGCTGACATAAAATTGCACTTGGAACCTGTGTCAACTTTGAGCTCTGTGGATTTGCCTTTTACAATACTTCATTATTTGCCCTTAAATCTACTGCATTGACTGTTTCATAAAGTACTGATACAACATCAACATAAAGAGTATGGTTGCAGCTCTCTAGCTGATCAACTCATTTCTTAAAATGTTTCATTTTAATGAAAGAATGTGGGCCTTTTGATTCACAAAACCTTATAAAATTATTAATTTATTACATCTGTTGCATTGTTGACCAAAAGCTAAACATTTCTCCCTTTTAGATTCATGATTTCCACCACAATTATGACAGTTGGCATTGAAACTAGGTTGGGACCCATACTTTGAGTTTGCTGACTCACTCATGCTTCACTGAGACTGTGCGAACTCTGGAATTTGCTAGAAAGCTCTAGGGTTTACCAGTGAATGCTGCAGGGGGTACAGTTGCTGCCATGTGCTTGAGCCTGTTTCTTTTCACCACATGCTGCATACTATTAACATGAGCTTTGTCACTGTGCCTTCTAGAGCTATTCTCATTTGTAAGCATATTTGTGTGCTTTTCTGTGAACTTATAAATATGACAAATCTCAATTGCCGTATTCTAAGTTAAATCACTGTCATGAAGCAAAATCTTTCTCACAGCATCATCTTTTAAACCACACACAAGTCTGTCTTTTATCAGCTTGTCCCTTAGATCACCAAATCTGCATGTTTTGGCTTTATTTCCTCAAGTCAGTTATATATGGTGCAAAAGTTTCACCAGGATTTTGAACTCTTGTGTAAAATAAGTGCCCTTCCATTGTAACATTTATCTGGAAGTTACACATTTCTCTAAATTTACATTTTAAGCACTCAGGGTTCTCCCTTGACTTAGCCTTTACAACAATATGATAGTTCCCCCTCTCCTGCATAGATATCAGGGGCATACACAAATGAACGCTCCCTTTCAGTGGCTTTTGACACAGCTAAATTAAGTAGAATAAATGCCTTTGCATGGTCATCTTTATTAGAAAATGCAGCTTGTATGAAAATGGCATACTTTTGCTCAAACACTCTCTAGTTCTCTGCAACATTATTGTCAAACACAAGTGCACTAGGTTTTCGAAATTCGTCTGCCATGCCCAAAAAGTCTGCACAAATGCACAATAATGTACATTAAACCCTTTGAAATACTGTACTTTGTGAAATATGCTCTGTAATGGCTGTATTTTGCAAAATAACTTTACTGTAGTACTGCACATGCATGCAAACACTTTATACACTTCTGATAACTTGGATTTCTTTAATACGAAAAATATGCACTTAGCAAAAAAATGGAGTTGTTTCCTTTATTTTATTCATTTTATACAATTGAAACTTTCTTTCCAACATTTTCCATAGTAATTAAAATATTTTATCAATATCAGACATATCGTTTTATTGAATATCATTTAGAGCATTCTGTAAGGCCTCATTTCATATTTTGGAAATAAGAGAGAGTTTTGAGCAAGATTTAATATCTGAAATTCGTTTCTGACCTGTTTTGCCAGTTAGGGATGATTCACTCCTCTATATCCTCCAATGCCAACTGGGTGCCTCTCTGACCTAAATTGAAGAAACTGATATTCTTTCTGGCAATGAATCATCTTGGCAATTTTCTTCTTCTAATCTCATGTCCCTTTAGACATGCCACTTCTGACACCATGTAACTCATCCCTCTCTAACACAGAAGACAAGCAGGTAGAGTATTTAATTCGGGTTCCTATTACCTGATCAAACGTTTAGGTTACCAAATACCTAAACGTCGATCTGGTAATAGCGAAAGCAAAAAACACGAATGGCCAATTTAACGCAGGGAAAGAATTCCCTCGACCATTATGTGGATTTTACCTCTTTCCCTATTGTAGAGTGATCTCTGAGTTGGTAAATTTAGTTAGGGGTGTGGGGATGAAGCTCCCCACTTCATTTTGGTTTAATTTTTTTTTTTTTTTTTTTTGTGGCCAAGGGAATTCATTCCCTACATTAAATTGACCATTCACTGTTTTAATTTTTCGATATTACCAGGTCGACGTTTAGATATTCACTAGCCTAAACATTTGATTGGGTAATACAGATGCTTTCATTTACATGCTTTAATACATAGAAACACATCAGGGTGGATAGCAGCTTTACAAAACATAAACAAACTGGTTAACTGACAGACCTTACATACATACATACTTACATCTCAACTGCTTACTACAAAATGGCAGTCAGACTTGCATGTGCTCAGTATTCATACACTTGTGCAAGCCCTTGGATAGCTTCTTAAAGATACACGCAAACACAGTGATCAAAATCCCCATTCTCACCTACATACACTGTAATGTTTCAAGGCTTTTATGCAGGCCACATGACACACTGAACAGCTGTGACATGGTGTGAGTAGCATATGTCTATGTGTGCCTGGATCATAGACCTAAGCATCACTTTATTGATACCAAGGATAAAAAACACACTTCATGACAGACTCAGGCCTTGGGATGACAAAGACCACCAACATAACTTTCTGCAAAGATGTGTGCTCACAGCAAGATGGTGCAGCTCTCTCATGCTGCCTGCTTTGGTGCATCATGTATGATGATGACATGATGGTCCATCACACATTAAACATATGTAATGACAAATGTTGAGACTGGGCTTCTACTTTCTAATTAGTTGAGGAAGCAGGGAGTGTTCTCTCAAATCTTAGTGTTGCTATTTGAGCCACTGTATTCCTAGACTGTGCCAGGTGCATGATGCCATTTTGCTAATTTATGACGAAACAATGACAGCTGCCATATTCTGACCTGTAATGCTGGATCCTCTCCCAGTGGAGTGCTTGATGCATGCAGACAACATGATAGTGTGTTAGCCATTACATGTGTGACACTCACCAGTGCACATCAGAAAATGCTGCATGACAAGCATATAAATAGGCTATAAACACATAAATACCTTGTGCAGTTTGTGTCTTTAGTATGACCAGCACCCCTGGGTGACATAAACATTGAGTGGCATGTCTCTGTAAACTGTGCAGAGGTGCTTGTCAGTGTCTGGTTCATCCCCCTCAGGCAGTCATACCTTGCGCTGTCAGTGCTCTCATCTGAAACCCTGGTGTGCCTTGGTGATAAATATGTAGAAGGTGATTTATTATTTTTATGTTGTTGTTGACTGGGATAGAATGACTGAACCAGGATTAAAGAGTTCAATTTTCAGAGGTGCCCAAGATGAAAATAATTTCCTAATATTAATTATAACCACAACAGAGTAATGTTATAATCAATTATATTGGTCTTTGAAGTTACACTGTCAGACTCACCTTATTTTACATATTTTTTTATTTAATATAAAACAATAAATACTGTAAATGCTGCATTGTTTTAAGATAGATGATTAAAGAAAATCCTAGCTTTTTTGCAAAAAAAATATTGCTACACTGTAAAATGCTAGTCAAAGAATATTGTTAGATTGTAAAACGTTAGGTAAAAATAACAAGTTAGTAGCAATGGGTAGGTCTGATTTTGTGTTAGTAATAGTTGTACAATAAAGTACAGGAAAAAATTAGGGAAAACTGGTAATGGTTAAGTGTAGTACAGCAGTTGATAGTTTATTTAGATTCTTGGTGAGGAAAATACACTTTAGAATGTTCAGAAAGATGTGAGTTATTTACATAATGTGCACTTTATTAATGTAACATTTTGTGTAGAGGTACAAGTTCTACTTCGTCACATTGTTCTTCAGTGTATGAATGAAGGTTGTAAAGAATAATTTGGTTCTGATACAACTGATATCATTTGTTTGTAGAAATCCATAAATTTGCTGTGCTGAATGAATGTAGTAAATCAACACCAATGTTGTTTGACTTGATAGTGCCTAATAGTGGCTCTTGTTCAGACTGAAGTAGCCTCAGAGTTGTGTATAGAGAAGCATTTATTTGGGTTATAAACTATATTGTGTATAAGTCCAGGATGGATAAATGCTGTGTAATTGTGTAGATCGTTTTGCTTTCCACAGAGCAATGATATGGCACAAGCCATTTTGAAAGTTTGCTGCATATATGGATATTTGTGTTGTTGCCATTTTATGTTAATAAGTATTGTTGATTAATATAGGAGAACAGAAAGGAATAGTGGCTTAGTTGTTGTGAGGCATGAATAATCGGTTAAGAATGATTTTGCTCTACTAAATACTCTAGGTTTCTTTTTTTGTTTTCGATATTGAGTAGTTTATGTGAAGATCAAACTTTTAACTGTCAGTCTCTGATAACAACCAAGTAGCTTAGTGTGTGTTACACAATTTTAGTGCTGTTAATTGTGTTGATATTGATTGAGCCACTGTGTGATTGTGGTGAGGTAGTCCTGAGCAAGATGATTTGGGTTTTGTTGTTTAGTTTAAGTTGGGAATAATTTAACACATTTCAAATGTTGGTAAAAGCTTGTATTGCAGTCAGAAGCTGAATGCTACAGAGTTGTCTGAGCATATATGACAGAGGAGCCATCTCTGTATGATATTCTAAACTAGAGTATGTTCCACTTCTATATGTAAATAATTGACAAATGTATTAAATGGTAGTGGACCCAGGCTAGATCCTTGTTTTACTCCTACGGAAATTAGTCTGAAAGAGAAATATGTGTGTTGCACTCAATGCTTGTGATTTATTTATTGGATAACTATTTACTCACTTTATAGAGTACATGGTTGATATGTACAGCAGATAGTTTTGTAGTGTTAGTAGTTGATGAGAAAGTATATCAAAAGCTATAGAATGGTCCAGAAATAATGAGCCAGTTCTGTTGCCTTGAGTTTTATATTTCTTTTGATAACATTAAGAGTCAGTAGGGGCAGTATCAATAATGCATCTTGGTCTGAAACCATACTATGGTCTGAAACCATACTATGAAAGAGGTAGCAGTTCTTTTTGTTAGAGGTGATTTAAAAGTTTGTTATGCATACATTTTTACAAGATCTTTGATAGTGGGTGTACTACTGGAATAGGTCTCAATTTACTATCATTATTATTATTATTATTATTATTATTATTATATCTACAGTAATAGAAATAATTACTATTATTATCATCATCATCTATGCTGTGATCCATGTTTATGAAGAGGTGTGATTTAGGCTTTTTTTCCAAACTGCTGATGCAGATTCCTCTCTGCTGTATTAATCAGAATAGCAATATGGAATCCTATTATTCTGGCTTCTTTCTCAAAGTATTCACCTGGTACATTGTCCAGAACTGAAGATGGTTGTAGTTTTTACTGATGTAAAGAGCGCACTTTATAAAGTGAAAGTGGAATAGTCCGAATACTACAATTAAAAAAAAAAAACTTACCATTACAGTAAATGTTCAAATGATCACTGCCGCAAGTGCCACAGTACCCTTAGTCATATGGGTGATATCATGCATAGGCTATAACAGATGACCAGCATCTAAAGGTTCAGGCATCTTCCACATGCTCAAACCATTAGTTAGCTTGAACTGAGCTGAATAAAAAACAGGTTTGGATGCCAAACTCTTCAGAGCTTTCATACCAACACAGGGAGAGGGAGGATGAGCCCTGAAAGGACAATGTTAGGAGCAACAAAAAATAAATGTCTGGCATAAATACCATACCATACCAGAAAGCAAGGAGGATGGAAGAAAGTAGTGTCTACTGTAGCAATGATCATTTGAGCATCTACTATTATGATAAGTTTACTTACATATTTGCACTATGTTCATTATATTGATCACTGCTTCAGTAGTTATAACTATATGGGTAGATTACCCTATCTTACTACATTTGGTAGGTGGATGGAGAAGGGTCCATGGACCCCTGGAGAATGATCCTAGCAAAGCCTGATATAGACCTAGAGAAGGAATCAAACTTGTAGGACTTTACAGAGGACCACGTTAATGCTTCTGGAGTACCTCTAGAAACTAACCCTTTCCAAAGCACTAAAGATAAAGCTAAGGTCCTGTTAGAATGGGCATTGACCCTGCCTGGAATAGTTTTGCTGTGGTGAGTATAATTAAAGTTAATAGTCTTAGACAACCATTTGGAAATATTCTGCTTTGGGATAGGTTGTCCTTTCCACTTACTTTCACAAGAAACAAACAACTGATGTGAAGAGCAAAAAGATTTAGTTCTGCCAAGACAGTCCCTGATTTGTCATGCACATCCAAAGTATAGAAAATTCTTTCTCCCTTATTTTAGGTTCATAAGTGTGTACTAGGCTAATGGCCCTGCAGCCTTTACAAGCCTAGCCATAGGATTACCCTGGCATTGTGCCACCTGCTCTTACTTCCCAGTGCTTCTGTCGAGTAGAGCCACTGAAGTTATTCCCAGGGTGAAGTTTCTATTTACCATCCACTCATCAAGATTTCTCTTGAAGAGGGTCAGTAAGGTACTCTGTTTGACATATATGGGAAGTCTATTCCATAGCATGGGTAGTCGCTGGGTTATGACCCTGTCCCTCCAGCATGTTCTGTTGATTGTGCTAATGAGGTTGAGGTCTCTGAAGCAAGTGGTGCAGAGGGATTCGGATTTCTTTAGATGTAGCATTTCTAACAGAGCTGGGTCAGACATGGCTTTGTAAGTCAAGCAGAGATCGCCTCTAAGTAGGCGATATGAGACAGAGAATAGTTGGAGTTTTTTACTGTGTCCTTATAGGACAAGTATCTAAGGCCTAGGATACTCTTTGTGAGGTACCTTTGCAGCCTCTCCAGTTGTTGCAGGTGTCTAGTGAGGTACATGCCAAATGGGGCATTGTACTCGTTGATTGGCCTAATGAGGGAAGAGTAGAGGGAGACAATGACCTCTTTCATCGTGGATGCAAAACCCTTAGTAATGAGATGTGCCACATAGAAAGACTTTCTGACCACAGTGGCAATATGGTGATGAAAAGAGAGGTTGCTTTCAACCTGTGTTCTCAGATCTCTCATAATGCCTTCTGTGTTCAGTGGTCTACTATTGGTGTGGTAATTCATGGGAATCTGTTTTTTCCCAAAGGGGATGATGACACATTTTTTGGCATTGAGCTTAAGGCCATGATTCTGACACCAGTCATTGATCTCACTGAGCCATTCTGTAGGATGTCAACATCACTTGGGGAGTTAATAATAGCTCCTAACTTGCAATCGTCTGTGAACTTTGTCAGCCAGATTCCCTTTGTGTTGGCCTAGACTTCAGAGAAGTAGATACAAACAGGAGAGGACCCAGGACCGAACCCTGTCGGACTCCACTCATGACTAGTCGGCAGTCTGACTTGGAGTCAGCTACTTTCACACTCTGGGTCCTATTTGTGAGCCAGTTTGCAACCCACCTAGTGATATATGGGCTGATGCCTAGCATATTGAGTTTTTCAATGACTCCTGAGTGGGGAATGGTATCAAAGGCCTTGGCCAGATCAAGGTAGGCTGTATGAACCATCTTGCCTTCATCCTCTGCTCTGGTGACTGACTCAAAGAAGTCAACCAAGTTAAGCAGGCATGATCTATCCTTCACAAAACCAAACTGTGTGGGATCCAGAGTTTGGAGATTCCCTATATCTTTGTTTATTAGGTCCATGATGATGCATTCCATAGCTTTGAATATTAGAATCATCAGGCTAATGGGGCAATAGTTCCTAGAGTCTGTAGTCGCTCCTCCTTTGTGGAGAGGGATGACTGTAGCAGTGCGGCATTTGGTAGGGACAAAGCCTCGGGTGAGGCTGTGATTGAACAGGGCACACAGGTGAGGTGCCAGTTCACTCTGTAGTTCATGTAGAACACAGCCAGGGATATTGTCAGGTTCCATAGAAGTTATATTCCTGGCCTTGGACAGTGCTGTTTTAACCTGTGCAGCAGTAATGCTGGGTGCCTGGCAATCTACTGGTATTGTGATTGGTCCTTTGGGGGGTGAGAGGGGTAAAGTTGTCATTGAATCTGTCAGCCATTATATTGGCAATATCTCTTGGCTTGGTATAGGAGGTACCATTGTGCAGTAGCTCAGAGCAAATCTGAGTATTGCCATGAATATTCGTTACATAATTATAGAAGACCTTGTGGTTGTCTTTACTATCTGCTGCAATTCAGTTTTCATAGCTAGCTTTAGAGGAATTGATGAGGGATCTTAACTTTTTGTTGAGGCTGATAAAGGAGTTTTTCCAGTCTTGGGACTTCACCTTATTCCAATCAGTTTCCTCCTTCTGTTGTAGAGTTTGTTTATGGCAGGGGACCACCAGGTTGGCTTGCTTTTTTTGGAGGAGAGCATCTTGGTTCTATTGGGTATGGCGAGATCCATGCATTTGTGTATGTGTTTGTACAATGCATTGTTGTATGATTCAGCCATTCTGCAACTATTCTCCATTTACATGGGTGCATGAAGTTAACCACCTCTGTTTTTAGGAGCCCAAAGTTAGCTTTGGAGAAGTTTTTCATGGTGGTTATCTTTTCGGGGGGGGGGGGTGGATTTCCAAGGTGATTAGTTTGTGAATGGATCTAACAAGGGAAGAGTTGACTATTGCTGTAGAACAACAGTCGTCTATGTCAGTAATGACCAGGTCAAGGATGTTGCTACCTCTAGTGGGGGTAAGAACGAGCTGGTCCAGATCATTGGAATTAATGAATTCCAGGAAATGTTGGGCAAGTCCATTCGTACATGAATAGTTTTCCCAGTTAATGGAGGGGTAGTTGAAGTCACCCAGTATGAGAGTGTTAGGTTGGACCCTAATATTCTCCAGGTTCTTAATTCCCTTTAGGATCTGTTTACTCAGGATGTGCGGTGGGTAATAAGGGTGGTAAGAAAGCCTGCTACACGAAACTCATATCATAGTAAATGGAAAAGGTTCTGTAGTTGGTGTAGACCTCTTTAGGTTTAGGAAAGAAAATGGGAAGATGAATGGTCTGGCTTAATGTAAATTCTGAAACCATTTTAGGCATAAAAGAAGGATTAACTGTCATAGAAACCCTGTCTCTGAGGAAAATGAGACAAGGTTGGCTCACCATAAGAGCTTGCAACTCAGACACCCTTCTTGTAGAGATAAGAGCAATCAGTAAAACTGCTTTCCATGTTAAGATTCTCAAGTCAGCCAGCTTAGCTGGTTCAAATGGAGCAAGTGTTGGCTTCTCTAACACAAAATCAAGATCATGAGGAGGAGCCACCAGTGTTCTTGGAGGCCTCTTATGCAAAACCCCTTTTGAGAACATTATGATATGAGAATCCATTGAGAGAGGAGGATCCATGGACAGACATGTTGAAAATGCCAATAAATGAACCTTGATAGAGAAGTAAGAAAGGTCATAGGACAGTAATTCACACAAATATTGTAAAACCAGGAAACAGTTTGCCCAGAGTGGGTGCTGGTTATGTTATCAACACCAACTACAGAACCTTTTCCATTTGCTATGATATGAGTTTCGTGTAGCAGACTTTCTTGTCACCATTATTACCCACCACACATCCTAAGTAAACAGATCCCTAAAGGGAATTAAGACCCTATCAACCAGGCAGTCAGTTGAAGTTGATTGGGGTCAGGTTATATCAATTACCCCTGATCTTGTATGAATATATTCCTCCATTCTGTGAGGAACTCTGTATAGATGGATCAAATCTTGGAAGATGCCTTGACCAGTTTTCCATTTGTGAGGGTATACCCATGTCGTACTCAGCTTGTCTGTCATACATTCTTGATCTGATGGAATGTTAGAGTGAGAATATGCTTTGAAGCTGTATCACAAGCTAGCATGGCTAGTCTACAAAGGGGATATGACCTAGTTCCCCTTTGTTTGTTGATGTACCACATGACTGTGGCATCGTATGTAGCAACTGGAAGAGTTTCCAGGAACCAAAGATGATTCAGAGAGTTGAGTACCGTAATCAGGGCAAGGATCTCTTTTATATTTGTGTGCTTGTATCTGGGCTTGTTGTCCTACACACCTTGCACTTTTATACCTCCTGAATCTGCTCCACAACAAACTAAGAGGCATCTGTAGTGACTGATTCCTTTTGAATAGGGAGGGAGAAGGTGAGACCTAGATTAAAGGGCATTTGCTGTCTCCTCCAAGTGATATCTCTTCTGACCAACCCCAGTACTGGGATTTAAAAAAAATTAAGGATGCTGATGCCGGCAATAAGGAGACGTCAGATACCATTATATATTTCTCATGTGGAGTCTTGCCAAGGGTGTCATGAGAATCATAGATGCCATGAGATGCAAACTCCTGAGGTATTCCCTTTAAGTGTTTAATGTCTGAGTGAAAAGCCTTAGAAATACATCTAGATATAGATCTGTTTTTACCTGTGAAAGAAACACTCTTTGAACTGAGGTGTCTAACTGACACCCCAGGAACATGATCATGTGTAAAGGAGTCAAAAGGACTTTTGAATATTCTGTTTGGACCCCCATATTTTGCAAGACATCTCTCACTCAATTGAGAGATTCTTGACACTTTGAAAAAAATCTGAAAAGATAAGCAAATTGTCTAAATGTGGAACAATGTGCATACCATGTAGCTTGCAATGAGGTACAACTTCAGTGAGACAATTTGTGAACATTCTTGGTGCAGTGGCTACTCCAAAGTATAAGGCATACTCCAAAGTATAAGGCAAAAAATGGATAATTTGATAGAAACACACAAAACTTAAGAAACACCCTGAGATTGAGATGAATAGGGATGTGTTGAGAAGAATCTTTTAAATCTAATTTTTCCAGGAAACTTGAATGAGGAAGAAGAGGGAACTAACTGTGAAGTGACATCATTCTGAGTTTGGGCATTATCACAAATGGGTTTAGGAAAGAAAAATCCAGAACTGGCCTCCAACCATTTTCTTTCTTTCTTTCTTTCGTCACTAAAAACATTCTTGAATAAAAACCTTTTCCCACCTGGGAAGTACGAACTGGATCTATCACTCCCTAGGACAGCATGTGATGAAGGAGAGGTGGAAATAAAAGAGTCTTGTTTGGTTTATGAGGAATTTCCCCCTGGAAAGGAGGAATTTCCTTTCACTTGCATCTGTAACCTTAATGAATGATCTTCAGAACCAATAAAAATGAGATCAAGAAACTCTCTGTTGCCTATAATCACATTGCCAGATTTGTAATAAGTGCTCCCTATAGAACTCATCATTGTCATAATCTAAGGAAACTCAACTGGCTTGAACTACCCAATCTTCTTAAAATGAACCAACTCACTGAAGCATTTAAAATAATCAAACAACCTGAAAAAAACCCTTCACTGAGTGAAATATTGATTCCCTACTCCAGTCTTAGCTGTCTTTGCTCCTCAAAGAGATTTCTGGTTCAAACCATCAAAGCTAACAACTTGGGTGGTGAAGCTCTCTTTGCCAATTCCATAGGGAAGGTTTGGAATTCCCTCCCTAATAACCTAAGACTTTCCACCTCCCTTTGTCAATTCAAAAATAATCTTAAACAGTTTTTTAGGTCTCATTGGCTTTGCCCATGTATTAACCCTGATTAACTCTCCTTGACCCATACTATACCCACTCACCTGTACCTACTAGATGCTACTCTACCTTTTCAAAGTCTCAAATAATTATCAACCAACGTCCTTAGCATTCTACCTCCTCTGCTTTCTATAGAAATCTAGCTCCTCCTTGCTTGACTGCATACTATAACAGTAAGGATCCTGTAACAACTTATAGAAATATTATTGCACTTTGAGTTGTATTTAAATCACACTGCTGACAAATGTATCTAAACCAAAAAAATATTGTCCCTGTAACTGTGTATTTATCTGTATGCAATTAATGTTGTATTTTTTTTTTCTCTGTGGAGCTTTTCTCCCCGGGCCTCCGCTGAAAATGGACATGCATCCAGTCGGACTATCCTGGTCAACAAATGTAAAATAAATAAAATAAATAAATTTGTCTGAAACTATATATTACCAAAGAGAAAAGGATATTCAGACTTTCTGTAAGATAAACGGGGCTGCCAGTGTTGGAGGGGGGACAAGGTCATATGAATAGTCATTCTGACTTGTTGTACTGTCCTTACCATTGCAGGAACCTCTTTGCCATTTCTTCTTAAGCATTTGTTTACCTGCATCTTGTTGAGAGTGTTGTTTTTTATTTTTTGCCAAAATTGGATGAAGGGTTAGAGAATCCCTTAAAAAAATTTCAGAAAAAAGACTGAATAATCTTATAGATCTTTGTATCAGCTTACCCCTCTCATCACACTTTTTGATCACCTCTGCAGCAGAGGAACCACAAACTAAATCTCTATCTTTCACACCTTGTGGGAGATTCTGGGAGCGCAGCCAGGAAAACCTCCTTAAAACTATAGCAGTGGCCATATCCCTGGCATTAGTATAAAGAGAGTCATGTGCACACTGTAAACAATGAGTAGTGACTTCTACAGTTGAAAAAGCTATTTTAGAGCATAATTTTCTCTCGCCAGAAAAAACTGCAGACAAAACATTCCTCATACTTTCACAATTAGTCAGAATAAACTTTAACATATGAGCCTGAGCATTTTGAAATTCTGTGTTGCAGAAGTACATGTTTAATCACTTACTTGCTAATAATCCCCCTTCTTTATTATAAAGAGTAGGATTGAAATTAATTAAATCTTTAGGAGCAGTAGGACTAACTAAAGCTAAAGCTGCTGGGTCAGGTTCAGGAAAAATGTATAAAAACATGAAAGACTGAAAGAACTTTATACATTTTATCTGCCTTTTAGGGACAGCTGGCTGACTACCATTAAAATTGCAGGCAATGACATATACACATCCTCCAAAGTTGACAGAACTGAAGCCAGTAATAGGTAAAGGTTCTGGAAATTCCTTCTGTAACAACTCATAGTTCTTTCTGAGGGAATGAGAAACCTTGGCGTTTTCCCAATATAAGCACTGGCACATTCTGGAAAAAGTCTCAGAGAAAGAGAAGCCCCCATAGGAAGAATCAGAAATCTGAGAAGAAAGACAAGTATCTGTCCCTTTATCTTCCAGTTCACATTCAAAATTTTAATTCTGTTCAGGAAATGAGGTATCCTTCTCTCTTTCACCAGAAACCACCTTACAAGAAGGATTAATAGCCTGGATTAAGCCTTGAACCAGACCCAGTATACTTCTCCCCTTGTGTAAATAAAATTGGGGAAGAAGTAAATACATGTTTCATTTTCTGTTTCTTTTTGACAGGGAAAATGGGGTCAACAGTGTTATTAATAAGGCAGCAGGAGCAGCATTTTCTCCAGGGATGGATAAAACATTCTGACAAAACAGGGAGGTTTTCCCTGATCCCTCTCAAAGGAGCAATAAGAGTGGCTCTCCCTCACCCACTGAGGGGACCACAACCGATTCAGAGGATGTGGTTAACCCTGAGTCCATAGTGACGGTAGGTGCTACACCATAGGAATCTGAGGTAAAAGATGAGTGGTGTGAGGAACAAATAATGGCCACGGCAGAGACACCCACCTGTGGCTGAGACAAATTACTAGTCTGCTGTAGTGGCAAACCATTTGCTTAAGTTTTTCATTTTTCTGGCTGGTAGTTTGCTGCATGGCCAAGCTGAAAATTATACCTTTTCCCACAGATAACAAGCAGCAAAATCCAGTAAAAATTAAGTATTTAAATGACACTTTTTTCACACAAATAACAGTAAAAAACACTTTAAAATGTCTCCATATTGAAATGTCAACACTTGAAATGCTGAGTGCAGACAAGCTAAAAAGAAAAGACTGAAAACACAGGAGAAGAGTGAATTTTGCTTCTTTCCCTCTCTATGTTACTTTTAATAGATAACAATTGCTACTGTTCCAAAAAATACCCTTCATCTCCACCCCATACCATTATATTTCCATTTGTTCCTCTTTTTGCTCTTCTTCTTGTCTTCCCCATTTTTGTCTGTCCTTTCAAAACCCATTTCCTTTACATTTATAACATAACATTAGTGAACGCTTTGCATGGCATGCTTTTCACAATGATTAAGGTCTCTGACTCCCATACAAGAAATGCAAGGTTAGATCCTGACCAAAGGTCACTGCTTGTCTGGAGTTTGCATGTGCATGTTTTTCTTTGTCACTGTGGAGTTACCCAACCCCACCCCCCAAAATCATACTGGTCACTTCCACCTCAAACTCACCCATGAATGAACCTGAGGGTGCAGCAGCATAGATAGTAACTATTGAGGGAAGAGCTATTTAGACCAAATGCTTGAGTCATCAACTATTGTGCCCAGTATCTCCTACATAGGAGAGCATGGATCACAGACTGTGTACCATGCTAGGGCTAGCCACTTGACAGCACAAAAATTGGTTCACGGTGATTAGGTCACAGTAATGAAAAAATGCATGGGTGCTTTCGGGTGATAGGTTGGGGAATTGTCCTTCTCTGACCTATACCAGAAAACCCATACTAATGGTGGGAGGGAGTTATGTGCCTCTATCAACCAGTGTGTGCCTGTTATAAAGCCCAACAGCTCTGGGTCAGGAAGTTGCTGGTCTGGGATAGCTCTGCTGAGGAAAAGTTGGATGCACAACCAATCAAACAAACATTAACTAGGGCCGCTGTACTCAATATAGGTTCACTGACAGGATGCAGTTTGGAAGAGGATGATATGATGCTAACAAGATGGTTGAACATCCTCTGAATCCAGGTAACACAATTGAACGGAGGGAAGTGCAGTAAAGTCACTTGCACACATGGCTTAGCATTCCGAGTCTACTTCTCAGTGAGAAGCTAAACTAGAAATGGTGAATGAGAATTGTGGTGAGGAAAAGGCTTCAGAAGACAGTGACATGTCATCAGAATGTCTGGATCTACATTGGTGACACAACAGGAATAAAGAAGAGAGGTAATTCTAGACTTCTTTCTGGCAAATGGCTTGACAGTAGGCAACACATTAATGATGGTCAGCACATGGTTCAGCAAGAGAGCCAGTCACAAGATCACATACAAGAATGATCAACATATAACACAGGTAGACTTCCTGTTAATAAGAAAAAGGCATTTGAGTAGAGTCAGCGACTACAAAGTCAACACCATTGGAATAATCAGGCCACATCACAAACCACTATCACAATAAGCTGAAAGTAGCAGTAAAAAAGTTGCTTATGTCAACAGAAACTAGGCTGCAGACCTGGAAGTTGACTGGACAAAGAAGCACAAGATTTCAAGGAAGAAGAAGAAGAAGGAGAAGAAGAAGAAAAATCTCGAAACGTCATGCATGTGGATCATACAACAGATATGCAGTTGGTGGTAGAATGCAGAAGTCCAGGAAGTTATCAAAAGAAAGAAGTAGTATGCAAAAAAATGAGAGATTGAAAACTGGACCAGGCAAAGTAGAAATACTAGCTGGTTAAAAAAGGTGCTAAAAATCAGTTGCAGTAACAAAAAACAGGGCATCAGATTCACTCTACCAGATTCTGGAAAGTCACTCAGATGATGACTCAGAGAATATCTATCAGATTTCAAGGCAAAGACAGAAAGATTAAGAAGATAGTCACGAGATACCCTTCATAAGGGATTCCAGAAAAAAACTACTTATCAGACCACAAGAAAAAGGAAGATGGAAGGAATACTTCCAGCAAATTCTGAATGATGAAAGCACAACAGAATCTGTACTGCTCCAGACTCAAAAGATGATGAAAGAAAAAGGTGGATCCCACCCTAGAAGAATTAAGAGCAGCATTAAGGAAAATTAAATCAGGGAAGGCAGCCATCTCAGATGTGATCACAGCAGATCTGATCAAGATGTTGAGTTTGTTAAGGGAGAAATGGTTCCAGAAGGTACTTGTGGTAGTACAGAGCAAAAGGTTTATTTCACATGATTGGAGAATAAGCATTCTATTGCCATTGTGGAAGAGCAGTGGTGACATTCACAACTGTGAGAAGCATAGAGGAACCAAACTTCTATTTCAATTTATGAAAGTTCTTGAGAGGGTGATTGATAAACAAATACACAGAATAGTTGAAATTAAGACAGAAGATGAGCAGTTCAGATTCAGATCAGGATGCAGCACATCCAACTCAATGTTTTCAGTGAGACAGATAGTTGAGGTGAAGCTAGAGATGAGGAAAGAGTCCAAGAGTATATTTATAGGTTTGTAGAAACCAGATGACAACATCCCAAGAAAACTGATTTGGGTATTCTTGTAATTGTACAAAGTCCAAGCAACATTGATAGAATTCATGCAGGCTAAATACAAGGACTAAGAGCACAAGTACGAAAAGTGTTCAGACTGACAGAGGGTTTCCCACTGGGAGTGGGTGTGCATCAGTGTTCAGCATGGAGCCCACTGCTGTTCATAATAGACTACATTAGCAAACAGGTTGGAATAGACCGATGAACAAAGTTACTGTATGCAAATAATGTGACACGAAGGGCAGACTCTGAATAAATACTTCAGGTAATGATAGGGGAATGGTTTGGACAGCTGACGGCATGTGGGACAAAACTAAGCACAGAGAAAAGGAATGTAATGGCAGTAAATAGGAAGATTTAGAAGAAGCTGAGAACTGAGACAGAAGGCAATATTGTGTAATAGGATAACAGCTTGAAATATCTGGAAGAGATGACTGAGGAGAAGGAAACTCTGAATTTTGAGGTCAAAGCTAGAAAAAGAGGAGCTGTAGCCAAGTGACACAGACTGGTAGGAGTAGTGTATGATAGAAGAATGCCAGAAATGTTGAAAAACAAGGTCTACAAAACAGTGTTGCAACCAGTACTATTGTATGGTGCAGAAATCTAGCAGTAAGTGCAGTTTAGATGAAGAAGCTTGAGATGATGGTGATTATGACGTGCCTGAGATAGGTGGTAGGATGTGCACTGTGGGGCAAAAGAAGAAATTGTGACATTTAGAGCAAAAGCCCATTAGCTCCAATTGCAGAAAAGTTCAAAGAGAACAGATTATGGTGGTTCAAACATATGTACAGAAAAGCAGAAGACAGTCTGGTAAAAAATATTTGGGACAGAGAGGAAGAAGGCAAGATGCAACAAGGTCATCCAGCAAAGAGATGGATGGATTGTGTAAGAAAAGACCTGCAACCATCCAGCATGTCTGTCTAACAAGGTAGGAGAGTAGTATGAATCTACAGAGATGGAGACAGTTGTCATGCCATCCCAGCATCATGTAGAAAATGGGAAAAAGTGGGTTGATAATGATGGTCATACTGTAGCTCTCAACCTCTTAATGTAAGAAATCTGGACAAAGCTTAAGATAATGGGGGACAAGTTCCCCAAATTAGGGACAGATTTTAAATATTGCACTTAGAAAAGAGTCAGAATAACAGGATTTGTTTTAGCATGCATTTTTGAAGGACATAAAGTTGAAACCCAAATATCTATCATTATTTAATGTCTTCAATCCTCAGTGATTTGCAGAAAAAACACACATTTTATGAGGAAAAGACCAAACATATAAGGCAAAAATCTGAACGTTCTACAAAGGTCTGGACAGTTGAGAGGTATAATGATGACTAGTTAGCACTCTGCTGTGCAGTCTTTGTTTGGGCTTCTAGATGTGCATGCAAACATGCATTGCGCCAAGCACTCTACCTGCGTGCTGATGTCCTTAGATCACATGACCTCTCCCAATGTGGTCCATTCACTTGTGTTATATTATGGATTAAAATATGCTGCAACTGGATTTTCACATCTCTGCACTGTAACATCTGAAGGTGAGTTAGTGCTGGAGATGAGGCGACATACTTGCCAAAATTTATTACATTTAAAAGTAATTGTTTCTAGATATGTTGCTCTATAGCACCTTCTTCTGGTACAGCTGCACCTGCAAAGACTGACCACTCACTTTCTCTGCTATTGTTTTGGCATTCTGTTTAGGTTCAATGTTTATGCTAAGTGCCTTACCAGAAACACTCCTTGTTGTATGGTATTTTTCTGCATTGAGTTATGATACTGTCCAGCCAAAAATGGTCTACCATTATGTGACTTATACATTTATGGACACAGAGTAGTTATTATCTGACTGACTCATGCTGAATGTACTTTTTCTAAAACTTTTCTAAGATTTAAATTTCTCTACTTTCTTACTGCCAGCATCAACAAATTTTGTAATAAACACAAACATTTGCTGTCCAAGAAAACAAAGGCTAGGCCCTATCAATAGAAAAGCACCCTCTTCAGCCTCAACAGGCAAATAAGACAACTTGTCAAATCCTCCAAAGGATACTTTGAGAGAAACTTAGCAAATTTAGCCAAGGATAACCATAAGGCCTTTTACAGCTACATATGTAACCTAAAGGGTAGGACCCTAGCATGTGCAGAACTAGTGGCAAAAGGTATCACACACACCAACCCCATAGAGATAGCAAACCTGCTAGTGGATAGGTTTGGTGAAATTTTCGCTTCCTTATCCCCTTCTAACTTACAACAAACCTTCCCCCAACCCCCCACATGTCTGAAGAGCAGGTCCTCAAAGCCTTATCCAAGGCAAGAAACACAGCCTCTATGGGACCAGAGGGCATCTCAGGCTGTCTTCTAAACAGGCTAAAACATGAACTAGCATCATCACTAAGTACCCTTTTCAATCAAAGTCTAACCACAGGCTTTGTTCCTGTGGAATGGAGAACAGCAACAGTTATTCCCTTCCACAAAGCTGGCCTAGCAACAGACCCAAAGAATTATAGACCCATAAGCCTGACCAGCCTCATCTGTAAGACCATGGAATGTATCATTATGGACCTCATAAATAAATACATAAGTGACCTCCAAACCCTGGATCCTACCCAATTTTGCTTCATGAAGGGTAGATCCTGCCTATTAAATTAAATTTCTTTGAAAATGTGACTAAGGCCACTGATGAGTTCAAATCTGTCCACACAGTATACCTTGACCTGGCAAAGGCTTTTGACACAATCCCACATTCAGGCATTACCAATAAACTTAGCAAACTGAATGTAAAACCCTTCAATGTAAGATGATTTGCCAACTGGCTCACAAACTGGACACACACTATCAAAGTGATTGACTTTACATCAACCAGCAGACCTGTTACCAGTAGGGTGTCACAGGGATCAGTGTTGGGCCCCCTACTGTTTGGTATATACTTCTAGGAAAGTTCAGGACAAAACTAAGGGGTTGTGGCTGAACAAGTTTGCAGATGACTGCAAACTAGGTGCAGTCATTGAATCTCCACATAATGTCAGTACACTCCTGGATGGTCTCATGCAGACCAACGACTGGTGTTTTAGTGACAGTCTCAAACTGGATGCAAATAAATGCATCATTATTCCATTCGGCACAAATAATGTCCCCTCATACTATCAAATCAACAGTAACAACACCCTAAGTACCCATAAAGTGGTAACAACCTGGGATCACAAGTTGACTGCTACCTTAACTTCCACCACCATGTGTCTACTGTAGTAAAGAAAGCTTTCTACATAGCACACATGATTAGTAAAGGCATCACCTCAAAAGCAAAATAAGTTATAAGTCCCCTATACTCTGCACTTATTCAGCCCTTAATTGAGTATAAAGCCCTGTTTGGCATGTACATTACTAAGCACCTGCAGCAGTTAGCGAGACCTCAGAGGTTTCTAACAAAGAAGATCAAGAGGCTCCAACATATGCCTTACACAAACTGACTAGAGTCCCTGTCACTATACTCCATATCATATAGTCTTCTTAATGGAGACTTATGCCTGGCCTACAGGGCAATCCAAGAGACAAACCTAATGAACTTGCTGCATATCTTTAAATCAAATGGGACTAGGGCTACTCATTCCAGGGACCTAAATATGGCCTGTGACTTAAATAGAACAAGGTGGAGGGACAGATTTATCTCCCAACAACTGCCATGTCTTTGGAACAGGCTACCAATTCATCTGAAACAGAGCACCACTATGACACTGTTCAAAAGGAACCTGGATGAGTGGATGGAGTACCATAAATTCTTACCAAGAACAACCTTTCTGGACATGGGCAGTCATCACTAAATGCAATCTTGGGTATTGACTAGCATTTCTATGGTATTACTTTGGGATGAAACGGCTAGGCTTAAAATGACAGCCTAGTAATCTTCTATGATCCTATGATGCTGTGAACTGAATAAACTGTCTAGATAAAGTGCTCATTTTATGCTGTTTTTCTAGATATGTGTGAAGACCATTGGTATTAGATTATCAGAAACATTTTGGTTGTGCTAAAATGTACAACAGGGATTGTTAAGAAGCTTCTTGTTCTACAGCCTGTATTAGATCCATCTTTTTTTTGTTAGTTATGTCCAAAACTTTATGAGAAGTCTTATGACTTCACCATACAAATAATGTTTTTTATGTTGATTTACTGACCAAGTTTTGGTATTTATTTATTTTTTTTTTGTTAACTTATTTAGTTGTGTATTTGCATGCTTGCATGTTTACTATGTGCTTATTTATCTATCTTTTGATTAATCATTTTACCTGTTGACGTTTATTACTGGGGAATGCCCAGCTAGGAGGTCTCATATTTATTCAAGTTCCGAGAAAGCAGCTTCAAGACAATAAGCAATAACAAGAAAGCAGTAGAAAATATGTTGAGGCTTTAATAATTCACAAGAATAATCTAAGGCCAACAAACTATAATATGTCAAACATGCACACACACAGATGTGGGGAAGAGAGAGAGAGAGAGACAGACAGTGACAGAGAGAATTCCATTATGAGGCCTGTCCCACCTATTACACATCCAATTGGTCTATATCACATGATGTGCTTATGTCAATTACTGTAGACATTCCTTTTGGTAGCCCTGTCTGTGGTGCTTGTGGTAACTGTGTAACACAGTAGTACAAATAAGTATTCATCTAGCATTTGGAAACTCAGTCCTGTCAAATGTAAAGTTGTGTGTGACTGAGTGTGTGTGTGTTTCCAGAGGAATGATTTATGGCCCATTCACACACACACTACACTTCCCATTGCCCATGTTAACATTCCTGGTGATGTCAGTTACCTTGAAATAACCCTTTGGGAAGTCTCAACCCTATAATCTCCATGGTGCTTGCCATAACTGTGTAATACTGTAGTGTAGCATACTAGTTAGGTAGAAGTTTTAATCTCAGATGTGGCAACTGTGTGTGTTGGTGTGACAGAGTGTGTATGTCTTTGTTGACACCTGATTTTGTGGACATTCACACTTACTACTCTCCCATTATGCCTCCTTTAGCACTGCTTCTGATGTCACTCACCTTCAAAGATACCTTTGGACAGCTCTCCAGCATATAAGCTCACTGGTGCTTGTGATTGTGTAATGCCTTAGTATAGCATACTAGTTAGGTAGGAGTTCTAATCCCAGACACGGCAACTGTGCAATTGTGAGTGTTTGTGTGGGAGAGTGTGTGTGTCTTTGCTGACACTTGATTTTGTAGAAATTCACACGTACTACTCTTCCCTTACCTCTCCTTTAGCACTGCTGCTGATGTCACTCACCTTCAAAGATATGTGTGGACAGGACTCCAATATATAAGCTCAGTGGCACTTGCAATAAGTGCATAATACCATTATGTAGCATTCTAGTTAGGTAGGAGTTCTAATCCAGACATGGCAACTGTGAAACTGTGTGTGTTTGTGTGAGATAGTGTTTGTCTTTGCTGATACCTGATTTTTTGGATATTTACACTTACTACTCTTCCCTTACACCTCCTTTAGCACTGCTGCTGATGTCACTCACCTTCAAAGATAACTTTGGACAACTTTTCAACATATACGCTCTGTGGTGCTTGCAATAAATGTGTAATACTGTAGTAGCAATTCATAGTTAGGTAGGGCTTTGAAGCTCAGTACTGGTAAGTGTGTGTGTGTGTGTGTGTGTGTGTGTGTGTGTGTGTGTGTGTGTGTGTGTGTGTGTGTGTGTGTGTGTGTGTGTGTGTGTCTCATCCATATCCTGGGTGAGTGTTGATGTGATTGTGTAATAACAGGATGTATTGCGTTGTGAGTTTTGCTACATTATTATATTGATATGTCCCAATATCCACATTACAAGGCCAGCAGTTGCAAACAATAAAGAGGTTGGTGTAGTGTAAACAATCCACAACCATAAATGTCTACTGCCATGTGCAATGACTATGTGACCGTATGAATTAGTGAAAAATATAGGCAACCCTTAAAATACTCAGAGACCACTCTTCACCCATGGATCATACACAAACATGCTTGGCTCTTTCTCTGTTTCTGTCTTTCAACCTTTCTTTCTCTCCGGTAGATGTGGAAAAATACATCTGTTCTTCATAGGCAGCAGCTTGGTATTTCTAGGTAATGCTCATGATCAGCTGATGGCCTGTGCACAAATTGGAATCCCTCACTTGCTAATTGCATGTGGAACAGCTGTGGTATCATTCCTACAGCCAATTGCATGGAAACACATTCCTATAACTAAGCACTTCATGTGGGTGTTTGCCCTTTTTCTTCATTGTGAGCAGGACTCCATGTGGGTGTCTGACAAACAGCATCACAGAGGGTAGCTGAAAATACCTCTTACAACAAATACTGTGGAAACTGACCAACAAGCTGGAGTGGATGTTCCAGGCATGGAGAGAGAATGTAAGTATTGCTATTCTACATTTGAAGTAATGTTAGTTTAACAGGGTTTGTGTGGATATGGCTGTTCTGCATGATTTAAAGTCTGACATGAAAGTGTTATGTGGTTTAGAAAACTCTCACCTATAGGGCTATCTGCAGACTGGCTAGAGTTTGGAGTCTTAGATTCAGTGTGTTACTCACACATTGTCTGCCTTTATAAATGCAGTAGCATACTCTGATGATTGCAGTCAGTAAATGGCAACATCCATGTGTTTTACTGACTTGTGCCTCTATTGCCTAAGTCTGTCACCCTTTGTCCATATGTCATGCAGTAAGAGGTAGATATTTACAGTATATCATTATTTACTGACATTATTCCTGATATCAAGCCAGTGATATATCAGACTGCTAGACATGTCATGTATAGGAGGCCTTATATTTGCAGACAAACCTGGACATTCTGTTGTAGACTGTGCAGTAGTGAGGTCTGTGTACTAATGGTGATTGTTGACAGAGTGCCAGTATTGTGTAGCAGTGTATTGTGAATATGTTATTTGGCTTGTGTACAGACTTGGGTAGATGTAAGTGATCTTGGTCCTATTCTTCCTGATGTTGCATGCTGCTCCAGTTTGTGGTACTCTATCAGCTTATATGTTTATAGGTCCAGACTGAGATATGTCCCATACCACAGTCAGGTATCAGACTACACTGTGAATTGGGCCTATATATGTAGGGTTAGTGTGTGAGTGTTGAATATGACGATGGGCTTTGTTCACACATTCCATATATTATACCATTAATTAGGCTTACCATTATGTGACTGTGACTGTGTTGAGATTGGTTGTGGGTATGTACTTTCACACTGGTGTCTGCTACTCCATGCTGTTACATGCCTGTAGTGCCTGCTATGTTTGCAATTACATGTGTATTCCCCCATAGATAAATAGTTTTGTGGCAGTCTGTCTGTAGTTTAGACAGTGCTTGGTGATATGCCTAGCAGCTCAGTGTATATACCCTAGTGTGATGTTATGTCAAGATATTTGTCAGATGTACTGTTGCCTGGCCACCATATGTATTGAGTATTACTGACAAAGCAGTGGGATGCTGTGAAGATGTATATCACTGATTAGTGGAAAGTATGTGGTCTTTGGACCTGTACTCCTCCAGTTAATATATGTTAGGACAGACAGGAGGGTGTGACTGCATCAATTGTGTGAGTCTAGCTACTCCAGTATTTGTGATATATCCCCATTTTCATGGCTTTAAACATGCCCTTTGTCAGGCTTGGTCCACATTTCTTGCACTAATGTGTTTTGTGTATACCTCCCGACTGACCAGATTGTTCCAGATTGCCCATGTTTATTGCTCATATATCTGCTGTATTCCACAGGATCATTACAATGATTTGTGTGGTACTTCACTATGATGAGTTTATGATGTCTGTCAGTAACTGATGGTGTACATGTCAGATTCAGGAGAGCCTTTACAACATGTATGTTGACACAACCCCTGTTACAGTAGCAACATTCTACATTTATAACTGCTATATGTACATTACGTTCCCTTGCACTAAGAGGTTGAGAGTTATGGTGCTGAGGTATGACTCCACTACATGTTATGGGCATATGTTTGCTATCTATCTATATATATATATATATATATATATATATATATATATATATATATATATATATATGTGTGTGTGTGTGTGTGTGTGTGTGTGTGTGTGTGTGTGTATTTATATGTATATATATATATATATATATATATATATATATATATATATATATATATATATATATATATATATATATATATATATATATATATATATGTATCCTTTTTATGTGTGAACATGATTATTGTATATTCCTTCTAAGATGTATCTCACCATATTTATCTGATATGTGTATATTTAGATATGAACACATGGCTAATACCACACTATTTCCACTAACAAGTAGTGAACTGTTGTAGTAGTCAAAGCAGTAGTACATGTACTGAATGATATTTTGAAAATCAACAGACATTCTTACAGCACTGATAGCTTAATCGTTAAGTTCTGTGACTATAATGTACAGGGTCCTGGGTTCAAGACCTGCATGGGCTATTCATTTTGTTGCTGGGCAGAACAAGAGCTGATGGAGACAGGGTGATTAAGGCATTTTAAAGTGGCTTTAAGTGGGTTTTTGAGATGGTAAGCTCTGCTAACATATGGTTAAATTGATACATGCTTACACCATGTAGGCTTTGCTTACCAGTGCGGAAATCCACATAGCATTTACATTTAAGCAATGCCTAAACCTGATAAACATATCCCAGCCCTAGTAACCAGTGATCACATTCCAGTCTGATCAAATAGCAGGGTAATGACATCTTTAATAAGTGTATTTAATTCCATGTACATAACATGCTTCTATGTGCTGTCATTACAGTAGCAAGGGGTGTGAGTATACTGTATGGGACACCTGAGTATACATGGGTAGTACCACAATCTTTTCTCTTTGTATGTGTTACATACTTGGGTAGTATCCCAATTCATATGCAGTCACACCTGCATGTATTGTCTCATTACATGACTACTTTTAACAGTGCTTTTCTAAGTAAAAGTTGATTGTAGATTGTAGTAGTAGAACCACACACCCCTGCATGCAAAGCTGGGCTCTGAGTACTGACTATTGTGTTCTTGGTGTTTGAGCTATATGTTTTTATTTATCTCCTATTGGATAATGATCTGGTGCAATCGTTTAGGTGTTTGTCTCATTGATTCAAGGTACAGGGTGTGATTCTCACTTGAGAAAGATAAATTTCATGGGCTTAAAATGGCCCACAAAGGGAATGTCTCTTTGATATCAATTTTGAACATTTAGCTGGTACGATAGTAATATAACACATTGGTCTGGGATACTTTGAGATTGAGTATCATCAATATGTAACTCAAATTTGTGGGTCACATTTGGGTTGCACGACTAGGCTTTATAAGGGCCCTAGTGGTCTTTAGCCTAGTATACAGCTATGAACATTTAACCATATTTGATATTAACTGTAGACTACTATGCTTTTAGGACATGTCATTGAGGACTGCTGTCATGTAGTAATGGCATACCTATCTGTTTCAGATGTCTATCTTTCACAACATTCATCCTAATGCATAACCTGTTGACTATCTGCTTTCTGTCTGTCCTCTGTACAGATGAGCTGATGTCAGGTATTCATCATGGCTGCTTACAGGCAATCTCTGATTGACTGACATTGATATATGTCTGCCCAGCTGTGTTATGAATGCCACAGCTAGGAAACCCCACTCTGTATGCACCACATGCCATGGATACCTCAACTAGACTACCACAGTCAACAGAACATGTTTGGGTAGAAGTCCTTAAGCCAGACACTGGCCATGTTATGCAATATATGTTGCATACATGTCAATTGGAGCACCTCACTGGCCCTCTTGAAGAGAAAACCAGATGAGTGGATGTTGAATGTAACTGTCACCCTGGAGAATCACTTGAGTGGAATTACTTGATAGATGGCCTGCTGATAAATGTCAGGTGGCATGATGCCAGTGTACTCACATTCCCTACTCTTCTCATCTCTCCATGGACATTAGCCTGGTACACACCTAGAAACACCTGCACCTATGGACCTCAGTACTGACAAATGTGTCTGTGTGCATTACTGAGTATAACAGTGTTTGTGTGTTTGTAAACTTGTAGTTGAAAATACTCTGAGGGCCTCCTAACCCACTACACCTCCATCGTTATACTTAGAGTGGGCTGCTGCTGTAATTCACATTGAATGTACTTGTGACACTCTTCACTGTATGAGCTAATTGGAGCTTGCTGTACCATCATAACACTGTTTTACAAATGGGTAGATAGGCGTGGGTTACCCCCTGAGTCCTGACAAATGTGAGCATGCACGCGTGTGTGTGTGTGTGTGTGTGTGTGTGTGTGTGTGTGTGTGTGTGTGTGTGTGTGTGTGTGTGTGTGTGTGTGTATGTGTCTGCATATTAGTGGGAGATAGCATTCTGAGGCCATATTCTCCAAATACATTAAACCTTGCCATATATTATAAGGGATGGTGATGTTGCTGAGATTAGGACAGCCATGACAAAACCCTCACCCTACTACCCCTGTGGTGTGCACAATAAATGCATATCCCTTTAGTAGCAATAATTAGATAGACTAGGGTTTGTATTGCAGTCCTGGTAAATGTGTGGTTGTGGTTATGTCAGAGCATTATCGTGGGTTTCAGTGGGTACAATATCCAATGTGGGGAGGGGGTGCTGGGTACCCCCAGTGCATGTCCCAAGGTCCACTGTATGAGGACCACTCCTCGCCATCAACCATACAGGTAATTGATGGCACTCTTCATCCCAATGATGCATGTGCTGTTTGCAAGAACTCTGTAACAGTATGGACTCACTGACAAGGTAGTCAGCACTGCTAAACCCAGGTCTGTCAAATGCGTCTATGACCGTATGTGTTTGTCAATGTGTATATGACAGTATGTTATACTATGTATTGTCCATTAACACCCAGTATATCCCCCATTACCAGAATGTACAAGGCCTGGTGCTGTTGTTCACTTTACAGGAAGCTTGGGACATACATCACCCTACAAGCTCTGTGGTGTGTGAAATTATGACCAAACACATTAGTAGCAAGACGTACCTAGGTAGGGGTTCCAATCTCAGTGTTGCCAAGTAAGTGTGGGTGCATGTGAAGGGATCTACTTCAGTTTGCAGAAAATATATTTCCCAGGAGATCAGTTGTTCGAGAACTAACTGGCAAAAGGTAACATTTTAAAGCAATCATCTTGGGGAAATGCATTCCATCAAAACTAGTAGTGGATGTTTAAATGCCCTCTTCCCCAGTGTACAGCTGTACGTCAATACAGGACTTGGTATATATAGTTGGGTGCGGTTGTTGTTGGCACAACCACCCATATTTGGGTTATTGTTGTGTGTATCCCCCGCTTACTGTGCTGTTATACTGTACAGTTCATGTTAAGAGGACAAGTAGTTATTAATCACTCCATGTGTGGTTCTATGCCACCCCACACCCTCCAAAGTGGGGGGCTTTACCCCCACACCAGCACACCTATATATACCACCTCCAGGATTGCACTACATTGGATAAATCCTGGGCTGTGTTGTAGTTCCTGTGTTGTCCATTGCCTTACATGGATAGAAGGAAGTTTCTTAGCTCACCAGTGGGAGTGGGGAGCCTTGAATAGCCTACCTGTCCTTGAGGGAAGTGACCTCAGCACAAGAAGCTGTAGTAATTGGTAATTTTGGACCATTTCTAGCTCTTTTGAAGTTCCCTGGTTAAAATCTGCCTCTGGCTTTTTTTGAAGCCATATTGCTCAGACACAGCTCCATGCGGTCCTGTTGAGTCTTCCTGGCTACAGAGAACTGAAAAAAAGTGACTGATTTCCTGATTAAGTATCCTGCTGTTTTTTTATATTTGTTTTACCTTCTACTGCTTACCTAGAGCAAGCTTTAACTGTTTTCATAGTTATTTACTGCATTTTTTATTATCTGCACTTAAAAGTACATTTTAGTCGAAATTAGTCTAATTCAAGTCAAAAAGTGTTTGTTTGCTGTTTAATTTAATTGTTTGGCTGCCCACTAAAGTGTGCTAGCCTGTACTACTGACTTATTGCCTTTTCTGCATTTAGCTGAGTTGCCACTAGAGCACCATCGGGCAGCGCCCGGTTAAACAAGGTTAAACTATTTCTGGCTCCGTAAAGTCTGCTCTTCATTTTTCCCTTAGAACTGCTCTACTTGTAATCTAAACAGTCTATTCTCTATCTGTAAAGCTCAGCACTTGTTCCTAAAGCATTTTTAGTCAGGTAAAGCACTTCTATATTACACAAAGTACTTCACTAACTTAAAACCCCCTTGAGTACCCACTTCCCTATAGGTCCTTTCTGACTCAGTTACACAGCAAACTTTTCATTTCTTCTAGCATGTCAAAGGGTCAGTTGCTAGTGTCCTCTCCTGCTCAGCTGGTGAATCTGGGAATATTGAGGCAATGTTACAATTGCCTCATGTACACAGACAACCCTCTCCTCCTCCCACAAAACACAAATACATGCGAGAGATGCAACTATATAGCCAAACTGGAGGCTGAGCTCTCTCAACTCAGGACTGGCAAAACCAGACAGGAGGAGAAGGTAACCACACACACCATAAACCCAGTCTCACATAGAACTATCACAACTACAAATCAAACACATAAACACACAAAGACATACTCTGAGGCACTGATCAAAAATCTACCAAAATAGCAGAGGCCTCCAAAGCAGACACCCAAACAACTGCCACCTCATGACATAACACAAGCAACACACAGATCACAAAGTCAGTGTGCAAATCAGTCACAGCCCTTAAGGCCAAACACAACGCCAGACACATTTGTCATAGGTGACTCCATAGTCAGACACACTGACGTCCCACTCACCAGACTGAACAAGGAGAGGGTCACAGTAAGCTGCCTGTCGGGCGCTAGAATCCGCCACATAACACAAGCACTCAGGTCACTCCACAGCAAGTACAAGTATGACTCAGTCATTGTCCATGCCGGTGTGAATGACCTGAGACGTACCTCCCTGGACTACATGAAAAGAGACATAAAGGAGCTCTCAGATTATGTAGCCCAGGCTGGTATGACCCTGACCATGAGCAGTATCCTACCTTCACCAAGAATGATGCCACAATACAGAGACAAAATGATCAGTTTTAATAATTGGCTTAATTTCTGGTGTCATTCTAAGGGGATCCAATGTCTGTCTGCCTGGAATGACATGCTTGACAAGCCACACTGCTTCGCAAGGGACGGCTTGCACTTGTCACCCCTGGGTTTCCGGATATTGGCAAAGGCTCTTGCCACCCCCATAGTGCCTTTTTTAGACAAGGCTCAAATTCTAAACCCACCGCCCTAGAAAACAATAATGGAAAAAAACTAAGGGTAATGCTGCTCAATGCCAGAAGTCTAAATCTCAAGATGCACACCCTCGAAGCCCTCCTCAGTATGGAGAACATCGATGTCTGTGCTGTGACTGAAACCTGGTTCAAGGCTCCTGAGAGCACCCTGGCACTATCAGGTTTTACCTCATATCATGCGTTCCGGCCCCAAAACCAGACCGTACCACAAAAGGAGGGGGTGTATCCATATTCATCAAGGATACCCACACCTCCAGGCTGGTGGCAACTCACGAAGCATCAGAGACCATTCAGGTGCAATTAATCATAGGCAAAACTGCTCTACAGTTTGTAGCATGTTACAGGCCACCCTCTCAAACTCAGGAACCCCACACAGCCTTCCTGAAGACACTGGAGAGTATAAATGTCTCTCCAAACACCATCATATTGGGTGACTTCAACTACCCAAACATAGACTGGGAACATTACTCAAGCCCCAATACCCTAGCCCAAAGGTTCCTGGAGTTCATAAACTCAAATGCTATGGAACAACTTGTCACCATTCCCACAAGAGGTGAAAATATACTAGACCTGATCATCACAAACATGGGGACAAAATGCTCCACACCGGAAGTATATCCCTCATTGGTGAGATCAGACCATAAACTAATCTCACTGGAGATCCACATCCCGCCCCCACCCCAACAAAAAAGACCACAGTGAAGAACTTCTCAAAAGCCAACTTCACACTTCTTAAGACTGGTGTGGTATCCTTCAAGGACCCTGAGCCATTGGAAATCACAACCCACTCTGCTGAATCCCTTACAAATGCTTTCTACAAGCACCTCCAGGATTGCATGGATCAAGCAATCCCAAATAAAATCAAGACCCTTTCCACCAAAGGCAAGCGCCCGATCTGGTGGACCCCAGCCATAAACAAACTTTACAACAAGAGGAGAAAGCTACTACAAGATAGAGCAAAATCCCTAAAAGGGAAGACATCTCTGATCAATACTAGTATAAAACTACGATCACTCATAAAATCATCCAAGGCCAACTTTGAGAGAAAAATCGCCAAGGACTCAAAAGACAATCATAAGGCCTTCTTTAGCTATGTTAGAAATCTGGGTGGAAACTCCCAGATATGCTCAGAATTAGTCCAAAATGATACAAAAATCACTGAACCCACAGACATTGCAAACATACTGGCAGACAGGTTCAGTGAAAATTTCTCCCCCCCCCCCCCAAAAGGAGAAATATCTATCACAGCAGAGTGTAGCCTCCCAATCATCTCAAATGCCCAGGTGAGAGCTGCTCTCTAAAGCTAAAAACACAGCATCAATGGGACCGGATGGTGTCCCGGCTGTGTGCTACACGAACTCAATGAGGAACTAAACCCACACATAAGGCTGCTGTTTAATCTTAGCCTTACCACAGGATACGTACCCAAAGAGTGGCGTATGGCAACTGTGGTCCCACTCCACAAAGGCGGTGCTTCTACGTACCCTGGTAATTACCGCCCCATAAGCTTAACAAGCCTGGTCTGCAAAGCTATGGAGAGGATCATAATGGAACTCATAAATAAAGACATAGGGGACCTACAGACATTGCATCCTACCCAATTCGGCTTTGTCAAGGGCAGATCATGCCTCTTGAACTTGGTCGACTTTTTTGAAACAGTCAGCAAGGCCATTGATGAGGGTAAGGCAGTTCACACAGCCTACCTTGACCTTGCAAAAGCTTTCGACACAATACCCCACTCGGGTATCATAGAAAAGCTCACCAGCTTAAATGTAAACCCATATGTCACAAGATGGGTTGCAAACTGGCTCAAGGACAGAAACCACATGGTTAGAGTTGCTGGTGCCATGTCAGACTCCAAGCCGGTCACAAGCGGTGTCCCATAGGGCTCAGTCCTGGGCCCCCTCTTGTTTGGCATCTACTTTTCAGAAGTGAAGGCAAACATAGGAGGATTGTGGCTTACAAAGTTTGCAGATGACTGCAAACTGGGCGCCATAGTTGAAAATCCATCAGACACAGATATCCTTCAGAGAGGTCTCATAGAAACGGATAACTGGTGCCAGAGCCATGGCCTTAAGCTAAACGCCAAAAAATGTATAGTCATACCCTTTGGTAAAAACAAGGTAACCCCAAGTTACCACATAGGTGGCAATCCATTAAGCACAGAAGAGGTTATCAGGGACCTGGGGACCCAAGTTGACAGTAACCTTTCCTCAAACACTTCAAGAAACAGCAATATACAAACACAGTCCAAGTATTAAGCCAGTTCTTTATTCACGATCTGGTACCTCGGCCTTTCGCCTTCAAAGGATCACAGAAAAAGTGTATACTATCAAGGTATATATACACATTTCTAATTGTATAATTAATCCTAATTTACAAAACCATCTGCAATTAATCAATTAAAACAGTCACATTATTTTAAAGTAACATTCACAATTAGACTCACAATGAGTTTTACAGTTGGTTTTAAAGTAAATTTTAAAGGTAGAAACAGTCAATACAAAGATAAATCTCATTCATCAAATAAATGGCTGAATAGATAAGTACATATAGTTATCTGTAGTTTAAATAATAATGACATTCATATTAATTCCAACATTTAAATGCTCAGTTCCAAATTTAATCTGCCAGGTTTCAAAGTATTATATTTTAAAATCATTTTAGTTTCTAATTCAAGTAATTTTTGAATAAACATACCCCACTTTCAAAACAAAAGGGCTTCCCCAAAATACAAAATTTTAAACTATTAGTGCAACCACCATGATTGCCAAAAAAGTGTTTAGCCATAGGGCTGATTTCATTATTATTTCTTATATCCCTTAAATGTTCCAGGATGCGAACTCGAACCATCCTTTTGGTCTGCCCTATGTACCATACATTATTACATGAGCAACCTAATATGTACACTACTCCCACTGACCTACAATTAAAGTAGAATCTAGGGGAGAATGGAATCCCATTAATTCTATTTAAATTAATGGCCTTCACACAGATGCTACAGTGACCACATGGATGTGTACCTACCGGAAGATCTAATCTTTCATCTCCTTTCAAAAAGTTATAGTTTAATAGCTCCTTTAGGTTTTTCCCCCTCTTATAAGAAAAAGTTACATGTTTAGGAAATAAATGACCTATATTTTCATCTTCATTAATTAAATGTCAATACTTCCTTACCAATTTAACTATATCATCAGATAGAGGGGAAAATTTAGTCACATAAAATAACTTTTCTTCCTCCATCCCACTAGTAATGTTCTTGGATATTTCATAATCAACATTAACCAAACTCTTTTCAAATTTTCGATACTCACAGTCATTAATCCCCAATACTTTATTTTTGCTCATTATTAAATGGTCTATATTGTAACCTCTCTTGATTAACCTCAGTTTAACCTTATTTAATTCCCTATACCTTTCATTTTCATTACTTGTGTGGTCAAAAATCCTTTTAAATTCACCTAAAGGTAACGAACGCGTTAAGTGTCCAGGATGCATGCTCTCAGCATGTAGGAACATGTTAACTGAGGTATCTTTTCTAAATGGTCTATATCCAATATATTCCTCATGGTGATATAGTGTTATATCTAAGAAATTAATCTTTTCCCTACTGTATTCAAAAGAAAAGGTCAGACCATGACTATTTTTATTTAAGGTTTCAAAAAATTCAAAAAATTCCAGAATATCACCCCTGCAAATCAAAAAAAGATCATCAATATAACGTTTATAAGTTATAACATTCTTTTTGTAAAAGGAACTTGGGTAAATATATTGTCTTTCAAAATAACCCATATACACAATGGCATATGAGGGTGCAAAAGCAGCCCCCATAGCCGTTCCCTTTAATTGCAGGAAAAATTTTTTGTTAAAGCAAAAATAATTGTGAGTAAGACAAAAATCTAATAGTTGAATCAGAAACATAGTTCTGGGTCCATCACCTAGCATCTCAATAACCGCTTCCAACCCCCACCTCTTGTTGATGTTAGTGTATAGGGATTTCACATCAATTGTCACCCAGTAATAATCATTGCACCATTTAACATGGGAAAGTTCATTTATTAGTTCTTGAGTATTAGAGATATGTGCCATAACTTTATTTAGCTGTTTTTTCAAATGGAAGTCCAAGAAGAGATTAACATTACTTTAAAAAGAGCCTATTCCTGACACTATTGGCCTACCTGGGGGGGGGGGGGGGGTTCTAAACATTTATGAACCTTAGGTAGGACATAAAAAATAGGTGTCAGTGGATTTTTAACATATAATTTGCACACATCACTGTGGCTAAAAAAGCCAAGGCGTTCCCCTCTTTCCAGTAGGTTTAATAGCTCAATGTTGAATTCTGTTATAGGATCCCTGACTAAACATTTATATTCGGCCTCATTATAAAGTAAATCATTTACCATTTCACAATAAAAGGTTTTATCTGTAATAACCCAGTTGCCCCTTTATCTGCACACTTGAAAATGAATTCTTTTTTAATATTCATAAGGTTTTTTAAGGCCTTCCATTCACTTTTATTTAGATTATATTGTTTCTGACTCTTATGGAACTTACTCATTAATAACGTCATTTCTTTAAATATAATCTTAAAAAATGTAGCAATAGCAGGAACCTTAATATTTGGTGTAAATTTATTATTTGAGGCTAACTAGGGTAATAGCAATTTCCCATAACCTGTGTAAAAACTTTCAACATTTTCATTATTGTCATCCACATTAAACACATTTTCATCTTCAAAATAAAAATCAGCGTTTTCATAATCATATATAGATAAATTTAGCAGATTATCATCATCACCACATTCAGTGTTATTCTCATTAGATGAGCCATTCACAGTGTTAGCAGTGTAATTCAAAAAGTATACTTTTAAATACAGCTTTCTGACAAACATTTTCAGCTCCATGTATAAATCCCCAAGAGAAGGAATAAATGTAGGCACAAATTTACTGCCTTTAAGTAACACTGATCTCATATCATCATTAATAACCAGATTAGAAAGATTAATTAAACATAAAGTCCGTTCATTAGACACACTCACATTTTCATTCCTTGAAAGGGTTTCTTCCCTTTCTACCATTCCTTCCTCGACCCAATTTACTGTTCTGAAAGGAACTATCAGTTTTGGTAGAATTCAAGGCACCATTTGCGCCCTCAGTTTCAGCATTATTACTGTTAGTAAAGTCTGCAAATGTAACATTTTTTGCACCAAAGTTATTTCTCTCTCGTTCTCCCGAGGGCGCTGACACACTACGCTGTCTCTGTGAGTTTCTCCTGACCTTTGATCTGCTATGCGTCATCTCACGCTGCCAGGAAAAAAGAACACCAGTTTCATAATCCTTCATGTCGCGCAACAGTTTATTCCTTTTCCGCTGTAAAATGTCATTCTCTAATTTAGAAACCTTTTCTTTGATTTTAGTGAATTGCACCCTAAAACAGGACTCCTCCACCACCTCGTCCTGTAGGTGCATAATTTCATTTTTAAGTTTGTCATGTACCCTCTGGTTCCGTTTAACTAAAATACAGAGCCATTTGGTAGTACATTCCAATGATGCTTGTTTCCATTCATCCAGCAAGTCATGTTCATCCTCAGAAAAAACAGTGGCAGGTAACTTGTCAATGCGTAAGCCTCTAGGCGTTAGATTTAAATTAATATATTTCTCCAAAAGACATGTGTCGAGGAACAAAGCAACTTCTTTGGTCATAAGTCTGTCCAATGATATAAAACGATCATCTACCTGACTGCTTCCACCAACATTCCATGGATCCAAATTCACAAATTTTCTTTCACGTTCATTGACCATATCAGCAAAACAGAACGCTCCTGGCATATTATTCTGCCCCAAAGCTCCACTTGCCTGAGTCATTTTACTGGTAATACTCTTGGACACCAATTAAGAACTCCACAAACACTTCAAGAAACAGCAATATACAAACACAGTCCAAGTATTAAGCCAGTTCTTTATTCACGATCTGGTACCTCGGCCTTTCGCCTTCAAAGGATCACAGAAAAAGTGTATACTATCAAGGTATATATACACATTTCTAATTGTATAATTAATCCTAATTAACAAAACCATCTGCAATTAATCAATTAAAACAGTCACATTATTTTAAAGTAACATTCACAATTAGACTCACAATGAGTTTTACAGTTGGTTTTAAAGTAGATTTTAAAGGTAGAAACAGTCAATACAAAAGTATATCTCATTAATTAAATGGCTAAATGGGTAAATACATATAGTCATCTGTAGTTTAAATAGTAATGACATTCATATTAATTCCAACACTTAAATTCTCAGTTCCAAATTTAGTTCGCCAGGTTTCAGAGTATTATATTTTAAAATCATTTTAGTTTCTAATTCAAGTAATTTTTGAATGAACATACCCCCACTTTCAAAACAAAAGGGCTTCCCCAAAATACAAAATTTTAAACTATTAGTGCAACCACCATGATTGTCAAAAAAGTGTTTAGCCACAGGGCTGATTTCATTATTATTTCTTATATCCCTTAAATGTTCCAGGATGCGAACTCGAACCATCCATTTGGTCTGCCCTATGTACCATACATTATTACATGAGCAACCTAATATGTACACTACTCCCACTGACCTACAATTAAAGTAGAATCTAGGGGAGAATGGAATCCCATTAATTCTATTTAAATTAATGGCCTTCACACAGATGCTACAGTGACCACATGGATGTGTACCTACCGGAAGATCTGATCTTTCATCTCCTTTCAAAAAGTTATAGTTTAATAGCTCCTTTAGGTTTTTCCCCCTCTTATAAGAAAAAGTTACATGTTTAGGAAATAAATGACCTATATTTTCATCTTCATTAATTAAATGTCAATACTTCCTTACCAATTTTACTATATCATCAGATAGAGGGGAAAATTTAGTCACATAAAATAACTTTTCTTCCTCCATCCCACTAGTACTGTTCTTGGATATTTCATAATCAACATTAACCAAACTCTTTTCAAATTTTCGATACTCACAGTCATTAATCCCCAATACTTTATTTTTGCTCATTATTAAATGGTCTATATTGTAACTTCTCTTGATTAACCTCAGTTCAACCTTATTTAATTCCCTATACCTTTCATTTTCATTACTTGTGTGGTCAAAAATCCTTTTAAATTCACCTAAAGGTAACGAACACACTAAGTGTCCAGGATGCATGCTCTCAGCATGTAGGAACATGTTAACTGAGGTATCTTTTCTAAATGGTCTATATCCAATATATTCCTCATGGTGATATAGTGTTATATCTAAGAAATTAATCTTTTCCCTACTGTATTCAAAAGAAAAGGTCAGACCATGGCTATTTTTATTTAAGGTTTCAAAAAATTCAAAAAATTCCAGAATATCACCCCTGCAAATCAAAAAAAGATCATCAATATAATGTTTATAAGTTATAACATTCTTTTTGTAAAAGGAACTTGGGTAAATATATTGTCTTTCAAAATAACCCATATACACAATGGCATATGAGGGTGCAAAAGCAGCCCCCATAGCCGTTCCCTTTAATTGCAGGAAAAAATTTTTGTTAAAGCAAAAATAATTGTGAGTAAGACAAAAATCTAATAGTTGAATCAGAAACATAGTTCTGGGTCCATCACCTAGCATCTCAATAACCGCTTCCAACCCCCACCTCTTGTTGATGTTAGTGTATAGGGATTTCACATCAATTGTCACCCAGTAATAATCATTGCACCATTTAACATGGGAAAGTTCATTTATTAGTTCTTGAGTATTAGAGATATGTGCCATCACTTTATTTAGCTGTTTTTTCAAATGGAAGTCCAAGAAGAGATTAACATTACTTTAAAAAGAGCCTATTCCTGACACTATTGGCCTACCTGGGGGGTTTTCTAAACATTTATGAACCTTAGGTAGGACATAAAAAATAGGTGTCAGTGGATTTTTAACATATAATTTGCACACATCACTGTGGCTAAAAAAGCCAAGGCGTTCCCCTCTTTCCAGTAGGTTTAATAGCTCAATGTTGAATTCTGTTATAGGATCCCTGACTAAACATTTATATTCAGCCTCATTATAAAGTAAATCATTTACCATTTCACAATAAAAGGTTTTATCTGTAATAAACCAGTTGTCCCTTTATCTGCACACTTGAAAATGAATTATTTTTTAATATTCATAAGGTTTTTTAAGGCCTTCCATTCACTTTTATTTAGATTATATTGTTTCTGACTCTTATGGAACTTACTCATTAATAACGTCATTTCTTTAAATATAATCTTAAAAAATGTAGCAATAGCAGGAACCTTAATATTTGGTGTAAATTTATTATTTGAGGCTAACTAGGGTAATAGCAATTTCCCATAACCTGTGTAAAAACCTTCAACATTTTCATTATTGTCATCCACATTAAACACATTTTCATCTTCAAAACAAAAATCAGCGTTTTCATAATCATATATAGATAAATTTAGCAGATTATCATCATCACCACATTCAGTGTTATTCTCATTAGATGAGCCATTCACAGTGTTAGCAGTGTAATTCAAAAAGTATACTTTTAAATACAGCTTTCTGACAAACATTTTCAGCTCCATGTATAAATACCCAAGAGAAGGAATAAACGTAGGCACAAATTTACTGCCTTTAAGTAACACTGATCTCATATCATCATTAATAACCAGATTAGAAAGATTAATTAAACATAAAGTCCGTTCATTAGACACACTCACATTTTCATTCCTTGAAACAGTTTCTTCCCTTTCTACCGTTCCTTCCTCGACCCGATTTACTGTTCTGAAAGGAACTATCAGTTTTGGTAGAATTCAAGGCACCATTTGCGCCCTCAGTTTCAGCATTATTACTGTTAGTAAAGTCTGCAAATGTAACATTTTTTGCACCAAAGTTATTTCTCTCTCGTTCTCCCGAGGACGCTGACACACTACGCTGTCTCTGTGAGTTTCTCCTGACCTTTGATCTGCTACGCGTCATCTCACGCTGCCAGGAAAAAAGAACACCAGTTTCATAATCCTTCATGTCGCGCAACAGTTTATTCCTTTTCCGCTGTAAAATGTCATTCTCTAATTTAGAAACCTTTTCTTTGATTTTAGTGAATAGCACCCTAAAACAGGACTCCTCCACCACCTCGTCCTGTAGGTGCATAATTTCATTTTTAAGTTTGTCATGTACCCTCTGGTTCCGTTTAACTAAAATACAGAGCCATTTGGTAGTACATTCCAACGATGCTTGTTTCCATTCATCCAGCAAGTCATGTTCATCCTCAGAAAAAACAGTGGCAGGTAACTTGTCAATGCGTAAGCCTCTAGGCGTTAGATTTAAATTAATATATTTCTCCAAAAGACATGTGTCGAGGAACAAAGCAACTTCTTTGGTCATAAGTCTGTCCAATGATATAAAACGATCATCTACCTGACTGCTTCCACCAACATTCTATAGATCCAAATTCACAAATTTTCTTTCACGTTCATTGACCATATCAGCAAAACAGAACGCTCCTGGCATATTATTCTGCCCCGAAGCTCCACTTGCCTGAGTCATTTTACTGGTAATACTCTTGGACACCAATTAAGAACTCCACAAACACTTCAAGAAACAGCAATATACAAACACAGTCCAAGTATTAAGCCAGTTCTTTATTCACGATCTGGTACCTCGGCCTTTCGCCTTCAAAGGATCACAGAAAAAGTGTATACTATCAAGGTATATATACACATTTCTAATTGTATAATTAATCCTAATTTACAAAACCATCTGCAATTAATCAATTAAAACAGTCACATTATTTTAAAGTAACATTCACAATTAGACTCACAATGAGTTTTACAGTTGATAGTATACACTTTTTCTGTGATCCTTTGAAGGCGAAAGGCCGAGGTACCAGATCGTGAATAAAGAACTGGCTTAATACTTGGACTGTGTTTGTATATGACAGTAACCTTTCTTTTGACACTCACATTGCCAAAGTGGTTAGGAGGACCTTCTACATTGCCCACCTGATTATGAAGGGATTCACATCCAGATCAAGGGAGGTCATTGTTCCCCTGTACTCTTCACTTATCAGACCAATGATTGAGTACAATGCCCCATTCAGAATGTATCTTACCCGACACCTGCAGCAATTGGAAAGACCCCAAAAGTTCCTCACCAAAAGGATAAAGGGGCTCAAAAATATGCCATATGCTGCCCGACTGAAGAAACTCCAGCTCTATTCAGTCATACCGTCTGCTCAGAGGTGACCTGTGCCTGACATACAAGGCCATGTCCAACCCGAATTAATGGACATGCTCCACCTCAAAAAATCCAAATCCACCAGAGCCACAAGAGCAAGAGACTTAAACCTCAACACGGATATAAATAGGACGTGCTGGAGGGACAGATTCATCACCCAGAGACTCTGCTGTGGAACAGAATCCCGGTCCATGTGAGACAGAGCACCTCGCTGGCTCTGTTCAAGAGGAATCTTGACCAGTGGATGGGAGATCGTAGGTTTACCCCGGGGACCATCTCTGTATCACTGCTGGACAGAGGCACGGCAAACTAATGGGTATAGTATTCTTCAACCTAAGGGGTGGTGAAAGCCACACAACTCTGGCTAGGCTTATAAATGCCCGGGCAGATAGCCTAGTATGAACCTATGAACCTATATACCCTGCCAGTACCATTTTCACTGACATTAAATCTGGTGGACTGATTATTTACTGATGTAATGTTTTGGCAATTTGGTCTTGGTGGACTTACATAGGCCAAAATGAGTTCTCTGCAAAATGAAGTACATCCATGTGAACAGTATTCTCTGTGTATTGTATCAACACAAAAGTGTGTGTGTTTGTGTGTGTGTGTGTTTGTGTGTGTGTGTGTGTGTGTGTGTGTGTGTGTGTGTGTGTGTGTGTGTGTGTGTGTGTGTGTGTGTGTGTGAGTGTTATTCACAAACATTTGGTGTGTGCCAACCAGAACACTTACCATTGTCCACTGTAGAAGACCTGCTTACATCTGCCACCTTGCACTCACCTGTATATACCCCTCAGTGGTATCAGCCATGTGGCACATGCAGTAACTGCTTACAGACCTGTTACTTGTGTTCAACTGTACCTGGGATATGACACAGTCAATGTGTTACTACTGTCCATACCCCTTGTAGGAAAGGACAGCAGACCAATATCCTTCTGACACACAGACACCTAGAACAGAAACAGAATACATTATGGAGACCACAATCAGTCAGTGTTAATAACAGCTATAATGCATCATGGTTAGACAGCTACACACCCTGATGTGTAAGCATTAAACATTCCAGCTGACAACACACTAAACAACAGTACATTGCTAAACTTTAGTACATTCACCCTTTGCATCAGAATCATGTTAGCATGTCCCTGGATCAACGGTATGGATGACAGGGATGTAGGACAGGTATCATTATATTCACAGGGTGTGGTGTGGGTTTGCCAGAGGCTTAGGCTGAGCTATTTGGTTGACGTCATGTGCATGGTTCAGGGTTTTTTTAATTAAATGCCCTGTGCAGATATGAAGTGTGTGTAGGTATGGAGGTGCCCTGGCTGTGTTGGTGATATGTGTGTATATGTATGCACACAGATCTGCTATGTGGCTGCCCTATACAGGGGTATGTTGGGCAGATGCAGACTGTACATGGCACGGTGTTCAGTTCACAGTGTCCAACCACAGACGTAGGAACTGTGCCTGCCAGAGGTTGCACAGGCACCACCAGGCAGAGGCAAATATATGGTACTCCCCCCTGATGATGACAACTGTCTACAGGATTCACATCCCTGTTGGGACTGGCCAGGATGACATGCACATGGCCTACTGTGGTGTGGTGTGGACAGCATCCCCCCCCTGCAAGGCTGGTGTTGGTACTGCCATTACGGGAGCAGCCATGAGATGTTGCACATCCACGTAGACCCCCACTTGTTGGTGTTGCTGACCTACGTCCACATGGCCGATGACCTCATCCCACCAAATGCTCTACCATAGACACAGCACAGTTGAGGATTCCCACCATCTCACCCAACCGTCTATCCATGACCTCTGCAAAATAACAGTGGGCATCCCCATGATCACAGATGTAGTCACGTACAGCAGGAAGTGCAGCCATCTGGAGCCTCAGGTTATTTCTGGTGTAATGTTCCATATGTGCCTGTGGCTCCATGATGGTCTGAAACATGCGCCTGGTGACAGCTGCTGTGGCACTTCTTCCAGGACCATGATGGCCAGCAGCCCTCCTATGAGCACCCCTGTATATCTGCCTGTGTGGGACCTCACCAGTCATCTGGCTATGGCTGCTTTGTACAGACACACCTGACATAGTCACCACACTTTCCTGTCCAATTCCAAACTCCCGGCAACTGTCCCTTATCTATGGCCACTGGTGATGGTGTATGTATGGGCATTGTGACTGTGTGATGGGTTGAGGTGGATAAAAGTGGGATGCCAACCAATGGCACAAATTCAGCCCCTGTCAACACTGCCTGTGCCTCACTATGCTTGTCATCATTGGCAGAGTCTGTATGGATACTAACATCAGTTTGCCTGCAGGAGGGACCCTGACCCACCTTGCCACCTGTGAGGAGCAGCCAATAATGTAAATTAAGACTTGTACATTCTGGTTTACTTCTACACAGACACATACACACACACACACACACACACACACACACACACACACACACACACACACACACACACACACACACACACACACACACACACACACACACACACACACACACACACACACACACACACACACACTTATAGGTGAGGTGGCACAAAGATTTTACACAGACCTCACATTACCCAACAGTCAACATGCATGACATATGGTACTCAACAGCATGCACTGCAGCCATTTGTAATCCTTGTTACCAGCATTATACATCTCTGTGATGCATGAGTTGTGTAAGTAGGTGATGCCCCTTCCCCTGGAACACACTGCACCCATGTACACATTATTGCTGTGCACCTATAGAGCACATTGGTATGTACTATACACCATAATTCACATGTGTACAGACCATTGCTGAATGTGTAGATGCCTGGCAGTTATGTTTGCTCTGTTGTTCACAGCCTCTATGTGTTTGTCTGATACATAACTGGGATGAAATGAGGACAGTGGTTTATGCCTAACCTTTGATTTGCAGATCTCATCATCAACAGTGCATGCATGTGCAATAATATCCAGTTACACCAACAACCTTCAAAGTTTAATGTGGATATTAGGAGTGTACACACCCTTGTTGACATGCCAGCCTCTTCTATGATATGCAATCGGCCCACAATACTGCATTTGTTAACATTACACACACCTGATATGTGACATATGACCTGTGAAATCCAATGCAGTATCAAACAAATGTGTTAGTCATGGAGATGCTGAATGAGATGCATACAATATGTGGGTTGCATAAGTGTGCACACCCTGAACACAATAGTTTGTTGAAACACCTGTTAAGTGAACTACAGCAGTCACTACTCCTGGAAGTGGTATACTAGCATGGCCCTTCTTCACTTGGCATTATGTGGTCTGTCAGCCCTACAAAGGTCCCCCAGCTCTGCTGGTTTGCAAGTTCAGCTCATGTGCACAGCCCTTGGAGGTCACACAGTGGCTTCACTATTGCTGTAGTGTCTGGTTTATGCCTGGCACAATTCATAACCTTGACTGTGTTCAGATACAGCCATTCTTAACTAGATTTAGATGTATGCTTCAGTTCACTGTTGTGTTCCAAGCTGACACCCCTCCCCATCCTCAGCCTTATTGCAGATGCCTGACAACTATGGGCCACACGTGAATGTTATTTTGAATGTTCCAAATTTCAACCACCATGTCTACCTGCCTAGTACCAGCTAATGAACAGCAACCCTAAAGGTGTACACTGGCACCAGCAAGCTGAATGTTGGGGATGGTGGCCCTGAGGTGGAGTGAGGTGTTTCTTGTGCACCATGCATATCTTTATGGATACTGTCAATAGGTTTGTGCTGTGGTCTCATGACACCATCACACATTGCAGCACATGCCTTTGGGAGACTTGGTGTTATGCTTATGCTACCTGTACAGAGCCCTAAATGATGTTTCATGGGGGAAAAATCTTCCATCTGATTACCCAAACCCATAGGTCACACATGCTGAATCCAGGCAATTGTCAACACAGGTACTGCACAGGCAGTACTTGGTAGACATTCCTTCACTCCCTACTGTAGCCAATTTGTTCCACCTATTTGTTTATCTCTGTCCACACATCTGGCACTGACAGCTTGTGAGGTATACTGCAGGACTCGCATATACCCTTCAGATATGCCACCATGGTGACCACTGTGATGTAGTTCAGTTAACAACAACATAAATGAACATGTACAGCATGCATTATGGGTAGGTGTGTTAAATTTGTGCATGGCAAACAGCATGGCCTTAACATGGCCGGTGTATTGGCAAACCTGAATATAACAACTCCATACTCACCAGCTACAGGCTGCTGTCCCAGTTGTATACCAGAGGGACCTAAATAGTTGTGTGAGAGAAGTAATGTCAGTAGCCACACCTGTGGCATTGGTACAGGGTGTAAGCAGCATATCAGCACATTAACAGTACAAACCCCAATACTACAGATTATGTACATCTGTGCATTAATACACTCCAGCAACAGACTATCCTATCTGAAATATGCATGTAGATACTTTACAGGTACAAACGGATAAGCAACAGTGTTCTAGTAATGTGCACTGGGGCCTTACCTGCACGCTCCTTGTCCATTGTGTGGGTGTCATCCACCTCCATAATGGTGTCTTCAGCTTGTTGGTGTGTCTGGTGGGCGGGTGCCCCAAGGCTGGTGAGGAGCTCCTCAGCATGTGTCAATGGGGACTGGATGACCTGACCCCTACCTGTGGCTACCAGAGGTTGCCTGTATCCATGACATGTGTGTATGAGATGTGCTTTACCTCCAGTACAGGTTGAATTGTGTTACTATCTCTGAGACTGACTATATATGTGCAGACATTGTTGAAATTGACCTTGGTGGTGTGGATATGTCACATTTATACTCATAGTCAGCCTTAAAGGAAGTCACTTGTGAACCTACATGCTTGCTCAGTTAGAGGTGGACTTGCTTCCATGTTGTGGTCTGCACCTATGTTTCCCTGTACAGCCACTATAGCAACCTATTATGTGCTTTGTATATTGCTGCTGTCCAACAAAGGGGATTACTCTATTGTTGGTGGAGACTGGATGTAAAGGTCAGATACTGATGATTCTAAATAGCTACAGGGGATATAAAGTGTACACACTCCTGTTACAATGCCTGGTAGTTGTGCAATTGAAACATGACCCCACAAAAGCTCATGTCAACACAATCTCAACCTGTAATGTGACCTATAGCTTGCTCAATTCAGTAGAGAACACAGCAGTCTGATCTATGGACACATATGGGAAATAATACTCAGTACAATAAGCCAGGTGAATTTGTGTGCACACCCTTAAACTGATATGTTGTGTAAACACCTGCTGAGATGATTACAGCATCCATTTGTCTTGGCTTGTACTCTAATATCATGTCACAGCTTCACTTGGCAATGGCTGCTAACCTTCCATGAAACAGATTTATTTCCATTTCAATTGAATTGTACAGGTTATGGGTCATATTTGAGGTGAGAAACATTTTGAAATTACTTTCTGTGGTCTCATTGGTATACAGCACATAAACCTGGCATTCCAACAGGGGTGTGTACACTTAGGATATCCAGTGTATATGGGTGTTGATATAGATGTTAGTGGTAGGCATGGTCAGTGGGTCATAACACAGTTGTACATGTCTCTGATTACTGCCTGATAATCATACCTACTGTAGTACCCATGTCAATGTCATGGCAATGCAACAATCAGTAGCTGTACACACTTTATTTTGTTTTATGCAGTGACGCTGATATTATATACATGTGCAACATGCACAACCTAGTTTCCAGACTGCTTGTGACCCATGTTATTACTTTTGTGCCTTTCAGCTGAGCATACATATACATACATTTCTCAGGGGATACCTGGTATACATTTGTGTTCGTGTCAGTATGGCACGCAGTATATACAGTCTTGTAGCTCAATCATTATACCAGGACTTCTGTGAAATGGTCCACATCAATGGGTGACAACAGGGAAATCAATATTGATAACATAATAATATAGCTGACATAACACAAGTATATGTGTATGTGACTACAGATATCAGTCACAACTGTGAATATTGTCCAGCAGAACACTGTACAGTTGAATGTTATTAATTCAATATATCACATGCAGTTTAACACACACATCTGCAACAGCACTTTGCAATGCACATGCCTTATATAGAGATCTCAGATTTACAATACAAACATGTATAATACTCATATTCACAGGTAACATATGGATATGGGCAACATCCCATTAACTGGCCTAGCAATGTCCCAGTAGCGACTCTTTGACAGACACTGTAGTGGCTGCCATATGTGAGCTGTCCTTTCCCAGGGTGAGTCAGGCTCCTCAGCTGTGACCCGACCTATCCACCTCTTGGAGCATCACATGTGGACAAAGCCTAACATGGGGGGGGGGGGTATATAGGGACAGAGCTTAAATATGCCTGTTACAAACCTATGAAGTTTGTAGCATAATACATTTTGCATTACCATGACAGTTCTGAAGGTGGTGGGATCTGGATCTCAAGTGTTTGTCATTACTTAATGACTTCCATCTCCAGCTATTTGCCAGACTAATGTAGATGTTAGGAGGAACAGACCAAACACTATGATGGGTAAATCTTGACATTCTCTGAAGATCTGCACAGTTGACAGGTATGGCCCACTGCAAACAGAGCCAGATGTTATGTCCATAGCAATTGTTCAGCAAGACATTATTACAGCAAGTCTTGATGGCACATATAAATCTTTCAAATTCATCTCTCCCATTATTACAGACTGAGTGATACATTCAAATACATGCTTACATGTTCCACATACCTGTTGTATTATTATGCTCTCTTCAGTGTTCTTGTGATGTGTACATTTTTTTTCTTTTTTAGTATTATGCTTGTTTCTCCTTTCTCCCCCCCCCCTCTCTCTCACTCTCTCACTCTCCACTACAGGGATTGAGCTGTAGGTTGCAGCATGGCATTTGTAGGTGATTCTCCTGATCAGGTGATGGCCTCTGCAGCAATGTGTATTCCCCACTTGCTAATTGAATGCAGGCAGCTGTGTAGTTCTTTCAATAGCCAATGTCATAGCAATGCAGTACTATAAATGGCTATATCATGTGGGCATTGTCCCTTTACCTTGCCTGTATGGAAGACATCCTTCATGTGTGTGGGTAGCAGTGTTACAGACAGCAGGTAGGAAGGCCTCTTACAACAAGACTTATGGACACAGGCCAATTACATGTTTGTATAAGGTTCCAGACCTAGGGACAGACTGTGAGTGTTTTTGTTATATTCTTTGAATACTGCTAGTTTCACAGTGTTTGTATGTACATGCTAGTTTTGCATGGAATGCAGTCTGCATAGCTCTCAACTGTTGGGCTATCCATATGATGGCCAGAGATTGGCTATGTTTTGTCTGTTCCCCACACAGGTGTTGTCTTTGACAAATCATTGGCATTGTCTCTGTTGCTTACTATCAGTACATGGCAACATCCATTTGTGTTTCTGACATCATATTCCTCAGAAAGGGTATGTTGCAACCAATCCTGTAACACAAATAACTTTCACAGTGTATTACAGCAATATTTCAACTGTAGCCCTGTGTTTTGGCCTCTGTCCTCCACTTATATAGCAGGCTTTGTCCAGATGTCCTGCAGTAAGAGGTTGATAGGTATATGGTCCATCATTATTTAGTGCTGATATTCCTGCTATCATTCCAGTGATGGTGTGGACTCCCACACATGTTGTGGTGTATGGGCCATATATATGAGGACTACAGCTGGACAAAATGCGTGACCCTGTACAGTCAAGAGGTCAGTGTATAGAGAAGGCTGTTATATGCCCTTGTAAAATATTTTATGGGGGAGGGGTATTAAATGCCTTCAACCTAGGCTGTTAGAACATGTGAGGGATATTACTTTTCAGAAACATAAATGTATATGGCTGTACATTTTCATACATTTCACCATGGGGACAGTGGTGGATTAGAGCTTACTGTTTTGCTCACAGCTCTGTTTGTCAGTGTGATAGTACAGTTTGAAGTTAACCATTGTCATGTAAAGGATCCATTTACATTGTAACACTTGCCACTTTTACCCCTAGGGGGTTAACTACAGAGTGTAATTGGAGGATTTTGAACTAATGCTGTACTTAAGTGTTGATTGAGTTTTGTCTTCAAGGCATGTGTGAGTTTTAACTGTTGTACAATTTGAAGGCTTTGGCCAAGACAGCAGAGTATTTTATATTTTGTGGATTATTGTATCATATGTTTACTTTGATAGTGGCATTAATCAGTTATTTTGTATTTCAAACCCCTACATGTGATAAGAAATGTTATACACAATGTAAATTGTACACAAATAAACATTTATATTTATGCAAAAGGTGTGGTGTTATGAACCTTGCACTGAGTGTGAGTATATGTTCTAATGCAATTATTCTCATTTCTAGGAAAGAATCAGAGACTCTTGCCATTTGAGAAGGTGGCAACTGTAGAAATGACACCTGTTTGATATCATGTGCACTCTCTATATAAACTCTCTTTAAAAAAAAATATATATATATATATATATATATATATATATATATATATATATATATATACATATACATATATATATATATATATATATATATATATATATATACACATACACATATATGTGTGTATATGAGAAATCACCCCAACACTTTACAGCTCAGACGGCTTAGTGATAACTTGCTGTGTGTATGGTGTGCAGGATCCTGGGTTCAAGACTTTCAAGGGCTGATTATTTTGTTGCTGGGAAGAACAAGGGATGTTGGATACAGAGTGTGTAAGGCACTTTTAAGCAGTTGTAAGTGGGTTTGTGGGGGTTTGTGCAGCAGTAAGCCTGTAAAAGTGCTTAATCTGTGTAGGAATTGCTTAGCACCATGCAAACAGGCTTATTCCTGCTTACTACTGCTTATTCTCACTTACCCCTGCACTAATTTCTTCAAAAGAAAAGAAAAAAGGGGTGATAGGAAAGTGGTGAAAAAAAGGTGCATGAAGAGAGTAAAACAATATGACAGATAGCTAGGGAAGTGCAGGATGGGTGTAGGGAAGGTTCATAGCTATCCATTTTGTCTAGAGCAACAGCTGTGCATATATACTGAATTTGGAGGTAAATGTGGACACTCAAACTCCTGAGAGAGGGGTGAGGGCAACAATAATGTGTTGTAAAGCCAATTAGACCAGATTACATGTGTCCAGTGGACATGTGTGCGAAATGGACAGCTATGTATGAGGCAAGATTTTTTGGGGGGAACAGATTGCACTTTTTTTTAAGGTGAGAGTGGGATGTTGTGGAAGGTTAGTATGTATATTTGGGGTGATAGGTTGGGTAGGAAGACAGACAAGACACCATAGAGGGGTGGTATATGACACATGTGGGGTGTAAACACCTTGGACAGGGAGGGGTGTTTGGAAATGAGAAGCTCATGACCCCCAAATGGAAACAGTTAGACTGAGGTCTCTACCTATGGGCAGTCACCACTGCACTTTCACAGCCCCGAAAGTGGCTGTGCTGGGAGCTGAGCAGGAGGGGCAGGCTGACTCTCTTATTGCAAAATACAGCCCTCAAGCTGGCGTAGCAGATCTCCAAACTCCTTTCAGGCCTCGCTACTCACCAATCCCTGGACCTGGCTTTGGGTGATGGTATCATGTCCATGCCTGCTCCCAGGGAGGGATGAGCCCCATCCCTGAGGTGGTTCCACCCGAAGGTGGTGCAGGACCAGTGGACAAGGAGGTCCTGTTGTGGGTCCCAGATGTGCTGGGCCCGGTGCCATAGCCAGATGAGGTGATAGAGGTGGGTCCGCTGGGACCAGCCTTCCCAAACATGCTATGGTATTGCATTTTTAGAACATATGTGGGTTAGTAATAGTCAACACAATCCAGTATTAGTTATAACAGCATGCATAGATATTCCCATTAACCCACAACAACAGATATTAAACAGTTGCATAGCAAACAGAACACATGCACATATGGAACCACAGTAGCCATTACAATGGCGTGCAGGTTACATTAATAGCAACAGGCCACCAATGATAGTATTTCAACATGGAACATTAATAGAAACACATTTTAATATTTGTTGAACAATTAGACATATGTCCCAACAGTAGGTTTGGTTTAAAACATGCCCATCGATTTGTGTGTTTACATTATGGTTGCAGATATGGTGGGGGGGATGTCAGTTAACAACTGTATATCCTTGTAGTACTCACAACTTTAATGATCATTGCTCTAATCATTACTCTATAGGTATTATTACAATACCCTATGTCCTTGGTTTGGGCAGTGGTATGTTTGTACACAGTGTATATTTGAACTGTCTTATAGCTACATTCTACTTCTCTTACCTGGTAAACCTGTGGCTGGAATGTTTGTTAACACTACCTGACTGTTTCTACACATATTCCCAGATTCCTAGTTAACATTATGTACATACCTCTCAACCGCTTAATGCAAACAAATGTGGACAAAGCTTGACAACATAAGGGTACAAATAGGAACATATTTTAAATATTGCTCTTATAAACTTAGGATGTTGCTAGAGTAACAGGGATTGTTTTAATATACATTTTCTGAAGGATTTTAAGCCTGAAACTCAAATGTATGTCATTATTTAGTGACTTCAGTCCTGAGATCATCCTAGTGATTTGCCAGGAAAACAGAGGAACAGGCCAAATACTGAGCCTAAAATCTGGACATTCTGTGAAAATCTGTACAGTTGAGAGGCATGATTATGCATACAGCTTACTACCACTCCAGGGATTCAAACCATGGCTATGTCTGATACAAATACAGCAGTCTGCATTTTATCAGAGTGAGAAACTGAGAAACTGCTGTTTCTTCTTTCTGTGTTTTCTGTCTAAGCCTCTCTTGGTTGTACAATCTGACCTTGTAATTACAACATTCTTATAAAGACATTCCTAGACATATTTTGTATGTAGCACAGTGTGGGTAACAGTGGTTGATACAACATTACCATGAAGCTATCATATCTTCGTGAATGCAATATGTCAAGCCATACAATACCAAAGTAAACACAACCAGTCCAGGATTTAGAACTTTATTGCCAGGGAGTTACAGTTGTCTTACATGATAGACCTGTGGGGGGAATGCTTGTTAACACTACATGACTGTTTCTACTCATATTCTCAAAATCCTAGTTAAAATTATGCATACAGCTTACTACCACTCCTAGGATTTGAACCATGACTGTGTTTGCTAAAAATACAAGAATTTGTATTTCATCAGAGTGAGCTATTGAGAAGCTGCAGCCTTTTCTTTCAGTGTTTTCTGTCTAAGTCTCTCTTGGTTGTACAATCTGATCTTGTAATTACAACATTCTTATACAGACATTCCTAGACATATTTTTTTATGTAGCACAGTGTAGGTAACAGTTGTTCACACAACATTACTATTCAGATATCAGATCTTGATGAATGCAACATGACAAGCCATACAATACCAGTGTAAACACAACCAATCCAGGATTTAGAACTTTATTGCCAGGCAGTTACAGTTTTATTTAAATATGACCTATATGGGACTACTATTGTCATATTTTCTTGTTTATTCAGTACAAACCATATACATGTTTTATACTGCCAGGTGACATTCTACTCCTTTATATTTATTTGGTATGACTACTACAAGCAGGATTGTTACTCACCAGCCTCGCAATGCAGCCTTTGCAACTTACTGGCATGGGCTTCCCGATTTACAGCCTGCTAAGCTGCAGCTGTAATGGAAATAGAGAAACATTTAGGAATACCTATCCTTCACATAAACAGGCTGGACATTGGTAAACAGTTATTGCTATAAATACTTAACACACTGCTGGGACATCACCCCTCTGTCTTGCTTCTTGGACCCACTCATCCAAGAGCTCCCTCTTCCTCCGCTTCAAGTTGGCATAGTGGTGCCAGACCTGCTCACCAGTCCGAGGGATACCAGTGGCACTGGTGAGATCACCGGTGAGACAGTCACATGCTTTTGCTTTATATTGGGAGCCCTGGTACTGATCCTGCAGAAGTCTCACATCATGTTTTTTTACCAGGAGTCCTACCATCACCTTGGACTCCTGTATGCCCAAACGTGGCGCCCAAAAGTGCATGCCCTCTCCAACTCCTGCCATACTGCCTACAGTGGGGAGCTGCAACCAGTTATGAGCTGCATTCCCTCCTTTGGGGTTTAAAAACAGCTGATTTCCAGCCCTTTGCTGTGATTGGATGGTGTTGAATATGCTGAGCTAAGCTAAGCTACTGGCAAACCTGCTTAGCAAAGATTGGCAGTGCTTAAAGTGACATGTGCTGAGCACAGCTTACCGGTGCGCACATCTATTTTGCTACAGTACTTCCTACTTAGCATTTACATTTCAACAATACTTACAGTGCCTCAGCTTAGCTGAGCATAGGGTAGCATTATTTACTTTCCATTTTTTGGACTATCATGATGGTGAGTTTCATTTATCATTTAGCATAGGTTTTGATATATATGTTGACCTTCCATAACATCCCCCTATGTGCTTTTCTGACATATTACATTTTGTGTGATGGCCTGAATGGGACACATGTTTATGTGGGCGTTTCACAACTTCAGTACACTGACACTTCACATCTGGCTCTAATACACTGCTCTGGTTGGGAAATATAAGTTACTTACTACATAAATATACTAAAATATTACATTTGTGGTGATTTCACATACAATATACAGTTGGTTATAGTGGGGATAGAACCCTACCTAACTACATGTGAAGTGCACACTCTAACCACTACACTATTGCATATGGTGACTGTCTGTTGATATTTAACCTCTTGGGCTGTTTAAGCTGACCTACGCATAGCTAAGCAATGGGCACACCCAAGCAGCTATGCTTAAACTTTCCTTCTGATGTGAAAAAAAAAAAAAAAAAAACATTACAGACACTTTTTAAATATTGCTCTTACAAATTTAGACAGCTGTTAGAATAACATGTTGGTTTTGCATTTGCATGCATTTTCTGAAGGGTATAACGTCTAAAACCTATTCTGTCATTATTTTCTAACTTCATTCTTTAATGATATGCCACTACTTTGGCAGTGGCCACTTATTTATTTCATGGCCATACAGTATACAGCAGAAATCTGGACATTCTCTGGGGATCTCTCCTGTTGGGGGTTTACATTCCATGAAAAGAGTGATCTCGCTCTTTTTACATTGCCATATGGCAATTCTGGTGTGGAGGGGGTGTGTATTTTGTGAGAGCACTGCTCTCAAACATGCCCCCTGCGCTTGTACACATCCCCATGTATGTATTACAGCATGGCAGTGTGCTTTCATATATATGCATGGTGTGCTGCCGTGTTGCACAGGCATGGTCCCTTCCATGCAGGAATAAGTTATTCCTGCACGGACGGTTGGTGAATCCTGATGAATGTCTTGGCCCAGCAATTTAGCATAATAGCCACCATTGGCAAAATTATTTCTTAATTTAATAAAGTATAGATTCACACACTAACTGAGCAACATGTACTGTTTCAGAGAGTAGGGCTTTAGTATATCATGAATGAATTACACACTGCATCTGACCAATAGTAAAAGAGTGTTAACAGTATTGAGTTCTACAGAGAAATTAGTTCTAACTGTACTGACTGGATTTTCTTGACACAGGCATTTCCAAAAACTAAACTGCATGGTTAAAACATTCAACTCAACTGTAAAATTTAAGTTTAATGTATTACTGCTTCAAAAAAATTATCAGATTTCTTTAAAGAGGAACAGTCATTGGTCCAGTTTATTTAAAGTCATACACGTATTTATGCCACATATCTATGCATGAAATAGGGTGAATGAACACCCAGGCTATAACAAATTAAATGCAGATAGACACTAGTGTGAAAGTTATTATATAATTTATATAATTAAAGACATACTTTAAACCCATTTATGATAAATATATTTCAGTGGTTCTGCTTTCTTGGCTGTATACTTCAGCATAAAATAATGAAAGTGATCATCGAGCAACAAGAGATATCAAACATATATATAATCAGAGTATATGTTTATGTTTTATATTTTGTAAGTTTTATTATTTATGTATATATATACACACACACACTCATTCACACATACACACTCACACACACACACACACACACACACACACACACACACACACACACATACACACACATACACACACACACATATATATATATATATATATATATATATATATAGATTTATGCGGTGCATAGTCACTGCATGTTAAAAATGTATAGAGTTGGACAGAGCTGTACTTTCATCCAGCAACTCCATAAATCTATATTAGAGTTCTGTAAATATATCACTCCTGCTGTAGATGAACTGCTGGTTGATTCAGCTGCACTTATGCAATTATAAGATTGTTGGTCTATGTTATTAATTCTGTATTGCCAATTGTTGCTGTTGTTTTCACTGTAATAATGTGTTTTTATCGTGCTTCTTTCATTGAATTTATACTTGCCATTCTGTTGATACTGATACACTGAAAGTTTGTAATCCTCTCCTTCTGTGTCATCTAAACCAAATTACAAAGTCATTTTCACAGTATTTACCAATCACTGCTATTGCTTTCACTGCAACTGTATTTGTCTGTTGCTGCAATTGATTCACAATAATTGTAATTCTTTGCTTTTGGCAACCAAGTCAGGCTGCTAGCCGCTCATGCTATATTCACTAATTTGTACTATCGTTATCTGTAAATATAATTATTAGCTGCCTTTATTCTTTCACTGAAATTGTAATCCTGTGCTGTTGTGGTAGCCATGACATATTGCTAAGCTGCAATACTGTATTAAGTAATTGTACTGCATTAACTAAATGTTGTTACGGTTCTCAATGCAATTGCATTTACTGTACTGCAACTCTTTTGTTATGACAACTGATCCAGACATTAAATTATAATTTTCTTGTTGTGAAAAAAAAGCTGGTCTGGTAAGTTACGATCAACACCTATAAACTTATTGTTTTCTAAGCCATAGCAACTTGTTGACTTGCTGGTGCATTTCTGAAACACCATTTTCCGCTTTTACCCCTACTACACTTTCATGCACTTAACCAAGTTCATTAGGTAGCCTTATTTCCTTCCCCAGTAAGTATAAAAACTCTTTTGTTTCAGTAACTTAATCAGTGCACCCATACATACTGGATTCAGGAACCATGAGGTCACAGACTCTATCACTATCTCTAGCAAATCTGTTAGAACTAGAAAGCAAGAAGCAGTAGAGCAACTGCCTCTTGCTTCCATACCGACGACCATTTGTTTCTAACAATCAGCTAAATCAATATTCAAGATTTATAAGCACTTGCTGACTTTGGAGTCCAGCATCTTATCCAAACATATTGGCAGTACCAACCAGTTTGTCAGCATTGACTTCCACTTCATGCAACTATAATCAGCATGCCCTAAATCAGAGATTAAACCATCTTACACTGAGATAGTCATGTAATCTCTGCACAAGCCTCAGCAGTGCCAAAGATGTAGGTCAAATAAGCAGCATGCTTACAGGAAAATGATACCTATAGCAACAACATGCAATATATAACAAAATGATCATTCAGTTGGCAAGCCAATGCCCTAAAGGAAACAAGGCTTTGAAAATATACCTGCTAACATCATGTTCGCACACAGATGCACTACTCATAAGGCTGAGTAAGGAAGGAGGTGTTGGTAAGCTGTCTCTTGAGTAAAAGCCATGGTCATTGGATATGTTGAAGCAAATGTCTTGAGACAGACTTCCTTAGGTAACATGATCATATGAAGAAAAATATGAAGGAGCTCTCAGAATATGTGTATCAGGTTGGTAACACTAGTCATGAGCAGCATCCTACCCTCAACAAGAATAATGCTACAATACTGACAAAAGGTAGATGGTATCATTCTTAGAGAGTTAAGTATATATCAACCTGGGGTAAGGTGTCTGACAGCTCTACTCACTTTGCCAATAATCCTATGCTTCATTCTGGCAAAAAAAGCAGCCTTGCACGTAGTCTATAGACTCATGGTTCTTCTGTTCTTGACCTTAGAGAGTACCCCCATGACTTGTTTTGCGATGGTCAGAGGGGGGATGAATGCAGATTTCGTATATTAGCTAATACTTTATCTAACCCGATAATGCATTTCTATGTAAAGTTAGTTTTCTCAAACTACAAATTTAGTCAAATAAAATCAATGCTACATAAAATAAAACTGTTCATTGCAAGAAGCCTAAATAATATCTTGCATTCCCTACAAGTCTTAATGACCCTCAGAAATATAGACATCTGCATTGTTACTGAAATATGGTTCCAGTTTACTGATAACACCTCATCAGTACCAGGGATGAACACCTTACACTCAGTCAGACCCATGTCTGGAAATGAATGTGTTGTGGGTAGTTGCATGTCTGTATTCCCAAGAAGACCAGTTACATAAATACTCATAAGACAATACAATGACCTTGAGCTCCTCCGCATCCTATATGCCATCAATAAAAATCTATACCATATCATTTTAAAATACAGACACCCTCTATGCCATCTGTAGCCAGTGAGGCATACCTAAACAAATGAGAGTCCCTCCCCATTGAATCAAGCCCTGTTCACCTAGGTGATTTCAGCTATCCTTCAATAAGCTACAGATTCACACCATCACAAATGAGTATTTACAATGTTTCTTAGATTTCATAAATGCTACCTCCTTAGCTGAATTAGTGTACATCCTATCTCAGAAATATTGCATCTCATTCTCATGAAAATGATCCCTCTATGCTCTACACTTGTAGTTGTCTCATCACTGGTCAAATCCAACTGTCACCCAGTAAAATTCAGTATGAAGGTAAAACCAAATCTACCTTCAAATTCTATCATGCTTAGAGATTACTCATGAACATATACATATATATATATATGTATATATATATATATATATATATATATATATATATATATATATATATATGGGATCCATACAGTTGCTCGACTGCATCTTTCACCAAATCCCAATTTGGTGAGCATACTTGCGTGAAAGTGCTTTTCACTGAAGCACCACTTTTGCGTAAGTATGCTTGTTGTTCCGGTCGTACTACAAGTGCGGTAAGGGAAAATTCCCTTTTCCCCACTGTAGTGAGACCTTGGAGTGAGAATATTAAAGTAGGGGGGTGTGGGGGGGCTTGCCCATCACATTGGAGGTGCAGGAGGGCTTGCACCCCTGCATTCAAGAAGCTTTTGTGTTTTTTTTTAAACATACTTTAACAAAAACGCTTTTTCGATAAAATATCTTTCGTTAAAGTGAGTTTGGTGGTAATGGATTTGGGCTTTTGATCAAAAGTCCTAGATCCATATATAGGTATGTATATAAATATATATAGATATAGATATATATATATATATATATATATATATATATATATATATATATATATATATATATATATAGATATTGCAATTAGCTGCTGACCTGATGAAATTTTAGCACCCCCCCCCCCCAACAACCCAGTATCAAATACAGCTGCCTTCACAAGCACTTTGTATCCTGATCTCAGGGCTTACATAGAGGCATTGCTGTCTGTCTGGCACAAATACAATACTAAGATCAGGAATAAACCTCTAAAACACAATTCTAACATAAACAACCTGCAAAGCAAAAAGAAGAAACATACTGTCCATAAAAAAATTATTATCCTTAGTTCAAAAGCTAAAAAAAAAACATAAAAGTGAAATTAAATCCCCCAAGGATAATTATAAACTGAAAATTGCCATCTTTCTATAGGATAAGCACAGAGTCTTCTTCACCTATATTAGAAACCTTAGTAGCAATACCTAACACTGTACTGAATTAATATGCGACAATAACAGATACTCAGCCCTGGATGTCAAGGCTCAGGTATTGCACCCTATCTCCCTCTAACTTCTTTCTACTGCATATTAGCATGTCTGCATCCTGGCTCTAATCATCTCAAAACAAGTCCTGAAGGCAGTCTCTAATGCCAGGAATACTAGAATCATAGGTCTAGACTATGTGCAAACCTGCTTTTTCTTCAACAGCAAGCATAAGCTTACTGATTCTCTAAGACAACTTTTCAACCTCAGCCTTTCCAATAGATTTACACCTGAAATATGGTGAACAGATGTGATTATCACACTCTGCAAGGGTGAATGCACTGCTAACTCTGCCAATTATAAACTGATGAGACTAACTAGCCTTATCTGTGAGGAGATGACATGCATCCTCATAATGCTTATAATCTGGGATATTCACAATGTGCAATCCCTTAACTTGCACCAGCTTGATTTCACTAAAGGTATATACTGCCTAAAAAACTTAGTGGACTTCTTAAACAAATCTCCAATGCTCTGCATAAAGACAGATCAGTACACTCCACTTACCTGGACCTAACAAAGGCATTTCACACCATCCCACATTCTGGCATTTTGAACAAGCTAATCCAATTAAATATAAGCCCTTATATAAACCACGTTTGTAAACTGACTCACTAATAGAGCCTAAGCTAAGGGTATAGGGGCATGTTCTCATCTAAAAGGGTTGTTATTGTGTGGTCCCTTGGGGATCAGTTCTGGTTTGGAGTCACTCCAGCTCAGTAATTACTTCTCTCTTCTTAAACCTCATATCAGGGGCCATTGGCTAACCAACCTTGTAGATGACTGCAAACTCAGAGCTATCATAAACTCTATGGTTGACTCACAGATTCTTCAGAAGGGCTGATCACATGCAAATAAATGGTGTCAGGACAATAAACTCACACAAAATGCTGTGAAATGTCTATCTCTTTATCTGTCTATATATCATCTATATATAGATAGGTATTGTCATTTGGTAAACTTACAAAAACAATAAATGAGATGTTGGAAGCACAGGCCTGCATCTGAGAGAATCCTCATTCTCTGGAATTGGCTTTCGATCCATGTGGAACAGAACTCTTCCCTAACACTATTCAAGTGCAACCTCAGTCAGTGGATGGGAAAGTGGAACGCCACACCTACACTGCCACCTGTGTTTCTGATGGACAGAAACAGCCATAAAACCATGCCATAACTAACATACACCTATTGAAATAACCTCTGACGTGCAACAACTCATAAGAAACAATTAGGGTGCATGGCTAAGCTTATAAAGTCCCCAGTGGTCCTTAGCCTAGTACACACCTAAGAACCCATGAACCTAAGCACTATGCTAATGTGTATATTAAGTAATAATGCCTACCACAGTGTGAAGTGCTTAAAATTACTGTACTTACTTTTATTTTGGATGGGCATATGTTGAGTGGGTTGTTTTGGGTATGTGAATGGCCATGCTTTGGGGAGAGATTATTTGTTTTGTGGAAATTATTGCTTGTGCAATTCATGGTATGATTACTGTCTTCAGGGAGATTACTCCATTGTTTGAGTTGGTACAACCATGGAGTTAGTATTTGTATATCTGGAGTATGCAGGGGACAAGTGCTAAGTGTGAGTATATGTGTTTTTTTATTAATATTAGTGTGCATTTCATGCCTGTTTTATTGTCAGTACTTGCTTAATTCTATTTATTCTTTTGTGTGGGCTTTTTAGTCACTCTCTTTAATTCATTCTTTTGATGGTTGCTGTTATTTACAGGTGAGTTTTCATGATATTATATATATATATATATATATATATAGATACACACACACACACACACACACACACACACATATATATATATATATATAAATATATATATATATATATATATATATATATATATATCTATATATATGTATAAACAAGTATATATGTATATATATATATATATATATATATATATATATAAATGTGTGTGTGTGTTTACAGTCACGCACACACACACATGCCTATCGATACATACATATACATGTCTATATATGCACACACACACACACACACACACACACACACACATATATATATATATATATATATATATATATATATATATATATATATATACACACACATATACATACATATATATATGGGTCTATTTATGAAGACTGAAACACCAAAATGTTAGTGTTAATAATGCTTACCAAAAATGATTGACAATGCAAATCCTCTCCACATCCAAATGAAAATTAACATATATATATATATATATATATATATATATATATATATATATATGTATATGTGTGTGTGTGTTTTTTTTTTTTTTTGCAGTGAGCAAGCCACCCCTTCACCACCACACCCCCTGAGAATTACATATACTAACACCAAGATTGTACATTCCTCAGGGAAGGGGTATATTCCCCAACCCTGTCTATCTCACACACCTGTTGATCATCTGCTTTGTCAACTAAAGTGTATTGACCAAACAAATGTCAACATTTGGGAGTTTCAACCAAACTGACATCTCACATACATTTGTTTGCATGTGTGTGTGTGTATGTGTGTGTTTGTGTGTGTGTGGGGGGCTATCTATATCGTTCTATCAATCAATCTATATATATATATATATATATATATATATATATATATATATATATATATATATATATATATATATATATATATATATATATATATATATATATGTATGTATATAGATACCATGTATTTGTATACATTAACTGAGCTACCTTAAAAGCGCATGCATGCCCCACACACTGTACATTCAAGAAAAACACACTTCATACTATCACTATAGACCACACAGACACATACACACACACACACACACACACACACACACACACACACACACACACACACACACACACACACACACACACACACACACACACACACACACACACACACACACACACACACACACACACACACACACACACACACACACACACACATAAAACTTCCACAACACATACTAATAGATGCAAATATATCAAAGTACACACAATAGCATGCAAAAAAGTATGACTTCCAGAGGGACAAGCCCGATGTACCCGCCCCAATGTGGGGATCGCAAGGATGGAAGTTGGGCTTCCACTTCTCTTCAGCTTCATATACACCAACTCTGAGATTGCACAACAGTGTTGAAAGGCATATTTTGACTCCTTGCTATATTGTAATCTCTCATAATGCAGAAGTTGACGACTTTCATTTGGCTTTGCATACATTTCAAACACTTAAGTTTCATAGATTCATAGATATTCCAAAGCCACTGAGCTTTATGAACATGCACATCTTGCCACATAGGCGCATTGATATTCCAAGGCTGCTGAGTCTTATGAACATGCACACCTTGCCACATAGATTCATAGATATTCCAAGGCCAATGAGTCACTCAGTCTTATGAACATGCACACCTTGCCACATAGATTCATAGATATTCCAAGGCCAATGAGTCACTCAGTCTTATGAACATGTACACCTTGCCACATAGATTCTTAAATATTCCAAGGCCACTGAGTCTTATGAACATGCATACCTTGCCAGTACCTTCCTTCAGGCTCGCCATATTTCATCAGAAGGGTCATACCAGTTAATTGAGGAGCAGGTTTGTGGAAAACCATCTGGTTATCTAGTATATGTTTAAAGGAAGTCAGAGTTGCACTGTTTAACATGCAACTGAAATTTATTCCAAGGGTTTGGAATTCAGTGGGTTATAAAACGCCCCTCTTTCATGCCTCATTTATCTGCTAATGAAGATTTAGATTACTGGTTCTAGTACTGGTAAAGGTATTGGATTTGTGGAGAAACAGAAGGTCCAGTAAAACTGGATCTTTAATAGTTAGACAGATCTCCCTTCAAAGTTCTATAAAACAGCAAAATAATGGATAGAGCTTTCAGCCTTTCTCTGTAGCTCATGGACTTTAAGACTGTGATATTTTTGAAGCCATTGAGTTCTTCCTAATTGTTAGATGTTTGTAGTGAAATATATATTAAAGGAGGTGTGGCACTTGATAATTGTCTTTGCCAACAATGATTACAATGGAGTGGTTACCTCTTCAGACCATGATGATATTTCTTTGATGATTAACTGGGCTAAAAAAAAAGATTTCCTGACAAGTATTGTCACATGATGGTGAAAACAGAGCTATAATCCAAAATACCTGTATTTTCGGTTTACTATTATAAATGTGACCACTATATTATCATCGGACAATTGAATGAAGCTGATAATGTCGAAAAAATTACCGTACTACACAGAATTTCGACGATCCTATTGCCAAATTGCTTTTTAAATCACGAGGTGTTTTTTTGTGACTTGGAGCATACCATTGCATGTCAAAACTGGTCATGTACTGTCGAATTCGCACATTAACATATGGATTTGACAGTTTGTCCAACGGTCAACTGAATATTTGCTTATCAGTGTTGACATTACTATGTTTCATACAATTGCATGTTGTCATTATAATAGTAAACCAATTTTAAATGTCTATAGGGGTGTCCAAAAAATACTATCTTTATACAAATAGTAATGAAGACGGTATCAGATGTAAGGTTAATGTGATCACTGTACTGATTTTTTTTAAGGCTGATCTGACTTGAAACTGCAGCACCTCCTATTTATCTCTCTTCCAATATGAAAAGCCTAAAGTCGGGTTTACTTAATGACAAGGACATCATACTTAAAAGATATCTTCCCAAGTTTCGAATTTATGATTTATTTTGCTTTTTACAATCATCTTTTTAATGAGCAAATTTGGACTATCAGTAATATTAGGTAATTTGGGGCTGACCATGTGCTATGAGTTAGCCCAGGGTATAGATGCATGTACATTGCATTCTGTAGTAGTTAGGTATCCAATAATGACAGCTGGACTAGAATTTGCAAACATTATTTTTTTTAAGTAATACATGTCAGCCAAACTAATTTTTACTTTTTGCCAACATAGTTTTCAAGTTTAACCTATGAAAAGATTAAATGAAAAAGGCAAAATTCCATATATAATACGGAAACAAAGAGAGTAATTTCTAGTATATACAAATGATTTAAGGGCATTGCTCCAGAAAAGACTTAAAAACTGCTGTTGTGAAAAGGAAGGCTATACTTGAGAAGATATCTTTAGCAAAAATTATTGTGTGATTAAGTGGGTTAAAATGCCATATGCAAATAACAAGGAGGGTGCTACCTGGGTATAAATATACATTTCAGCAAAGAGGTAAACAAGGAGATTAGATTACCTTCAGAAAACTGTCAGATCATACGTATGAAGAGCTAAAACCCATTGCAGATCATCATTTCCAAATTATGAAATCACCATCAGTATAGAAATAGCATTTGGGTAATGTGATAGTGATTACAGCATCTATACTTAGCAGTCAACTGAATTTTAATACCAGTCACCTTGCTGCTTGTTTAACTATTGTTTGTAGATACAATAATCATAATTAATTTTCAGCCAAGAGAACTGATTGACATAGGTTTAATTCATCTAGCACATCATTCAGTACTCTTATAATCAAGAGTGTTACCTACAAATTTATCATCCAAACAGAAGACTTTCTTGGACTATTCATTCTTCTTATATGCATATGGGAGCAAAGAAAGTACTGCACTGTTTTTGTCTCAGCTTTATTTTAAACAAAATTTTAAATGAATGTACTTAGTGCGCATATATAGTTCTGACTGAAAAAATATGGCAGAATTACATGAGTACCATTCCATGAATTGTTCTTTAAATATAGTATAACTAGCAGTCCTTGCTCATTATGTAAATAAGAGGTGTACAGAAAATGTTTCAAAAATCCAAAACACATCAGTTGAAGTAGCAGATTTAATAAAGAGACCAGTAAACAACTATGTAAAGATTTAGTCCAAGGCAGGTAGCATTTACATATAAATTCATCAGCCAAAAGAAAATATTTTGAAGTGAAGAAAGGAAAAGCAGTCACAAACACAGTTCAAATAAAGAGGCCTTATGTAAAAAGTAAATTGAGTTGCTTCGGAAATATATGAAATTTTACTCCACATCACCTCATATAAAATACTTTTAAAATGCAGACAGCCAACTACTAAAAACAGAAGCTGGCTAAGCTTACACGCATTTACATATCAATTCATCTGGCCAAAGCAGAATCCCATATCTCCTGTTAGATTGTGCCCTCAGTTGGCAGCTGTAAGTGACTACTGCAATGCTTGCTTATAAATCACAAGCAGGATTTACATATAAATTCATCCAGCAAAAGCAGAAACTCATAGCTACTGTTTGATTGTTGACAGATGTGCAAATAAGTAACGCTTTATTTGATACACATTTGAGATTGTATAAAACATAAGACAGAAAATAATCCCTCATGAAAATAAAAGCAACATGGGGGCCTTGCAAGCATCGCAGACTGAGACCATGTAGAAGACTAAGAAGTTCAGTAGGCATAACCTGTTATAAAACATTTCAAAAATGTTGACAGTAAACTTCTTTATTAGAAACTTGTAGCTTACTGTGATTTGCCAAAAAAAATAAATAAATTGCAAAATAATAAGGGAAATTTACAAATGATTAAGCTTTAATTCCAGGAATGGCTAAGGTGTTGGAATTACATGCATGAGTTTTACATAAGTAATGCTGAATAAAACTCTTAAAATTCAGTACAAGAAATGGGTCCTGCATTCTAAGCTGACTGATTTTGAACTAAAACTTCAAAGCAAATTGAATGAAAATAGCCCTCATAAAGAACCTGAAGAAATGCAGCCATTAGCCCACAATGTAAAAATGAGCAGTAGCAATATTCAAGGTATTATAACAGAACTCATGGATATGACAATTAATTTTTATTAACTGACGCACACTTATGCAACTCTGAAACATGTAAAACATCTGGAGGTTGATACTCAAAATAGTGCCTCTTCCAATAACACAAAAAGCACAACAATGTTTTTTTTTCTCAAGGGGCATGCACTGCTGCGACTATAACATAGGGGCAAGACCCCACATCCCCACACTATACCCCCCTCACACACATATACACACATTGACTCTGGGATTCTACAGACGTAGAAAAGATGGCTGGCAAAAGTGAAAAAAATGTAAGACTCACTTCTCTTTCTTCTCTAAGTCTACCCCCAGATAAAAAAAATATTGTCAACCTTAACAGTGATGATGTTCAAGAGACATGACCCAGTGGCCCATGACAAGCAGTACTTTTTACATTTGATTGATTATCCCCTAAGAACATTAGAGAAGGAGATACTAATAATGTATGACTTTAATATGTGACATATAAACTTGAATAACTTGATTGCAGCCACGCATATTACCAGAAAAATTCTTGAAACTCCTCAGTAGATGTGCATCACACACACCTAGGAATGAGCCTGCTGGAAAACGTGCACACATGGACTTACTGTCCTCAAATGCAGAGAGGTTACTTTAAAACCCACACATATGCAGGTTGCTGGGAATATATATTCTCTAAATTGCAGAGTTAACTTTCCAGTTAAATACTGTTTCAAGACAAGTGAAAGTGAGGACTGCAGATTTTGGGAAACTGTTCTTTGACAAAAAGAAGAAGTTCCTAAAAACAGTGTCACTATACGTTTCTGAAACAAAACAGCCAGTGTATCAGCCAGATGGAACAGACTAGCCAAAGCTTCAAATAAATGCAAAAGCAAAGATAAAAAAGCATTTTTTCAGAAGGTGAGCCCCCACATGCACCTTTATTTAGAGGCTCATATTCTTCTAAACCAAATTACATATACATATATGTAATTATATGTCTATATTTAGCACAACCAACAGTGAGGGTCTGAAGATAAATTAACTGTCAACAACACAGTTTGACTAACAGACATGCGAGATCAACAATGCACAGTGTAGAGGATTATGCCATTTCCATGGATACTGTGCAATCTCAATTAGTATTTATAATTAAGAGAAGTTGTGGGGGCAAAATGGGGCTTACTCCCATGCAAAAAACATTGTTTTTTTATTTGCATACTCTGTGGATAAACCTTGGACCATGTGCAGAAGCATGTCAATGTTTGTTTCTCAATGTGAGAAATATTACACAACAGTTGTGAAGTTCGACAAACACACACACGTATATATATATATATATATATATATATATATATATATATATATATATATATATATATATATATAGATATATAAAATCTTCACAGACATGCAATAAAAGAGAAAAGTGAAAACCCCAATAACGTTGATTAACTGATACCACACTCATACAAACTGCACCAGCAGTTTTTCCCGACATTGATCAATGATTTGTAGATCGGGGAATTGGACTCAAGATAAAACTTTTTTGTAATACACTGAAGAAGGCCAGGATTTATATTGGCCGAAACCGGTCTGTTTTGTACCAGCATGAAATGCAGTCTTAGTAGTTTTTAATAAACTACTAGTTATCACACGGCTCACTTGTTGCTGGCTTTGTATTTTTTGGTGCAGTTTTGAATTTGGCCGTGCAACTTCCCACGTGCAGGGGAACTTTATTTTGGATACACGTTCTCGCTCTTCCTGCTGGGGGCCTCGTGGTGTGCTGTGTTGGCGTGTTAGCCGTTCTCTACATGGTTGATATATATTTTTTACATCCTTTTGCCAAGTTTGGGAGGATTTCTCTTATTTTACATGTTTTTAATGTGCGACGACCAGGTACTGAGTTCGTTTTGAGGCATTATCGGTCTTATGACGTAAATATTCACATTAGTGGATTTGAGCGTGCATTGCAATTGTATATGTGTATTGGACTTAATAGGCTGGTGAATATTATTTCTGTGAGAGCTGTTATCATCTTATACGCTCTTTGGGATGACATGTGTGCTTATATTGGATTACTATAGTAACTCTCTTGTCGCTAACTGCAAATTCATTTGCGAACTGGACACTACAAACTGGTCTATTAATGTCAAGGGCATATGACTATTAGCAAACACGCCATATTGGACTCTAGGTTAGTCTTTGTTGGACAACTACAAACCAGCTTTTGCCCTTAATATATATCATAACATTAGTATACTTTTACATCAGTAGCAGCACTTCTGTTTTGCTGATATTTGAGGTTGCACCTCAATCAAACAACTTTGTGAATTGTATATGGTCTTTCTAGATCACGACGGACTATCAAACTCATGTTTTTTGGTGCAGGGATATCTAATACGAATTCCATGAATGGAACTGTGTTTTTCTAGATGTCGCCACTTTTCCTGTTTATGAATGGGCTGTTGCATTTTGTATTCATCGATGGGCGGAAATACAACTACGATGAGGATGAATTGAATATAGACTGACTTCCAAAGGCTATTGTGATCTTTTTGTTATTTCTCTATATGAATGGAGTGAACTATATTGGTTGCTGGACACTGGTCTGTAATAATTGCAGTGTATATTTGGTGTTTTTAACACTAATGTTCCTTTTTCTGACATATTTGGGATATCATTGTTGTTGTCAGTGCCATACTGAACTTGGTGTATGTTTCTAATTTTACATCTCTTAATGATGAAACTAGTGGGCTGTTGGATTGTGATTTCATGATTATATTCAATATAATATTATACTATTATTTTAGTTACAATTCAACAATTATGATTATGCACATTTAAGACCAATAAGTTAGTCTATATTTTGTGTGTTAAAGGCTATCATATAGATGGTTTACAAGACTTATTTCTAAGGTGTAGTCACCATTGGGCATAAGTGTTTATTTCTAATATTCTATGCTGAAACTAATTTGCTATCAGTGGCTTTTATATGCATATTATGTTATTAGGGTACAATGTTTGTGACTAGTCATTGAATTTCTATTACGGCCTCATGCCTTTAATATTTTTCTCAACAATATAAACCAAATATATTTCGTTGGATGTCATATCAAGGTACAAATAACCTGATTTAATACTTGGTTTTGGACATTATCTGGGATCTGACCACCACTGTTTCTGGTTTTTGTTCTTTGGACATTTAAATTTAGGTATTTACCTGTTTTATATTTGAGGTGCCTTACTTAATATCTATTTTAGATAGACAGTATATATAACTTTGGATCTTCAATTTTTTTTTGACTGACTATACCATTTTGATACCATTATTGTCCTGTGCTTGACGTGGCCTTAATTGCATGTTCTTGCATAAAATATATTTTGGCCATTATTGTCTTTTTAGTCCTGACACAGGGCGTGGTTTTCTCCCATCACAATAATAGTGTATCATACTATTGATCACACTTATGATGGATTTAAATAAAATATTTCTGGACTTATCTTCTGATAAGGATGATCTTGCACTTTTTGGTATTGGTTTGAGCTCTGAAGGCTCTTTGACCTCTAATTCTTTAAAGCCAGAACAACTATGTCAAAAATTATTTGACGATCTTAATAAAAACATGAGAACACTCAGATCTTGTGTTTGGCACCTTAAATTAATGAAAGCTTATTTGGCTAAGGACATTTGTCCTAGAGGTCTGAGGGTCAAAATTCAGCCCTTGGTGGCAGATCCCGATGAAACTCTCACTACAGAATGGTTATCCATTCAACAAGAATGTTCTATGAAATTTGTCCATTCTCTGTCCAAGTATTATACCAGGATTATTGATAAAGAAAACACCAAGGTGTTACAACTAATTGAGGACTGCAATCAGTACCAGCAGGATAGTTTTTTTCCCCCTTTATTATCTAAACTTAGTTCTGATCTGTTGAATTTTGACACTAGTCTTAAGGAAAGGAAACTTAAAAAAATTTCTCGTGATTTGTCTGATTACCAAAAAGGGCAACCATTTAAACATATCAGACATGTTAGATTTCAAAATGTACATAACACCAACACATTGAGTTCTAAAAGGAAACTTCCACGGTCCATTCTTAAAGGACGTGGCAATAACACAGATTCTACTGATTATGACACCTCATCAGGGACTGACACGGAAATACAGCATACCATGGGGTCCCCCACGCCCAAACGTAGTAATCAAACATTCCCTTTAGGCCAAATAGGGGGAGGAGAGGTGGCAGGAAACACAAAAAGGGTTACAAGTCTTCAAAATTTGATGGAAGTGTTAACGAACAAGTAAATAATGTGTGTAATATTTCTAATACTGTATTAACATCTGAACAAATATCTTTATTGAATAAAGGACTATCTTTTATCCCCGTTTTTTTTTGTTCCTGAGGATAATTTTGTACAAGAGTTATTCTCTTTTTGCAGACTTATTAACCTTAAATTATTTTTCCAGGATAAGGGGGAAGAGGAATTACAACATATGGACGTTTTCAAGTATCATGCATCATCCTTCACACCTCCTATGCATCCCTCTGTTAGTCTTTTTCTACGTAATGTACTTAGTGACTTACACTTTCAGCATAATTCTATACAACCTATGCCTAACAACATGACTGAGAGTGACATTTCTAGTCTAGATGAACTAGTAAGAAATAAGGAATTGGTTATTCTTCATGCTGATAAAGGTGGGGCGGTGGTGGTGATGGATTGGAGCTACTATGACATCGAGGCTCACCGACAACTGGGTGATGCTAGATACTACAATAAAATGCCTCTTGACCCCACACCAGTATTCAGTAAACAAATCAATGATTTTTTACACTCTGCGGTTGACAATGGTATTATTACTGCTGAAACATTAAGACATTTAACTATTTCTGATCCTGCCAGGCAATTCATTTATTTCCTGCCTAAGATACACAAAGATTTTTTACATCCACCAGGTAGGCCAATTGTATCGGGCATAGGATCTCTTACTGAGCCACTCTCAGAATTTCTGACAAGGTATTTGAAACCACTTTTACCTTGGGTTAGATCCAGGATACAGGATACCACACAATTTTTGAGCATTGCTAATGACATGCAATTAGAACAGGATTGGTGGTTATGCACACTAGATGTAAGCTCATTATATACTAACATTCCTCATTGGGCTGGTCTAGATGCTATTGAGTATTGGCTTTATAAATCCAATATGTATCAACCTGGTTTCAATACTTTTCTCATAAATCTGACTGAGCATGTATTAACTAAAAACGTCTTTTTCTATGATCAGGAATGTTATTTACAAATCAAAGGAACAGCAATGGGAGCCTCCTTTGCCCCTATATATGCTGATCTTTTCATGGCTTACATTGAGGAAATCATGATCTATGATGATACTCATAATTTGTTTCTGCCTGATATTGATATTTGGCGGAGATATTTGGATGACTGCTGGATGGTATGGAGATCAGATATTGGATACCTCCATGAATTTATGGAATATCTAAATGATAACAAGTGGGGAATTCAGTTTACCATCACTTGTGACCAAAAATTCATTACGTTTCTGGATGTCCTGGTCACTAGAAATGAGGATGATACCTTGAAAACTGAAGTTTATAGGAAGTTCCCCCAATACAATACCTTACTCCATGCCTCCAGCTTTCATCCAAAACACATAGCCAAAAACATTCCAAAATCACAATTTCTCAGAATAAGACGTAATTGTTCGGATGATGTCAGCTTCAAACATCATGCTCTTGATTTACACAATAGATTCATTAGTAGAGGATACAGCTCAGGATATGTCACTATGGCCCAGAACCATGCCTGGGGCTTAGACAGAGAAAATTTATTGACATATAAAAAGAAATCTTCATCTTCGAATACATTACGTTTTATCACCACATTTGGCAGGAATACTAACAGATTTATGAACATTATCAAAGATAATTGGAATATACTCCAAGCTGATAGTAAGATCCAACCACTTATTCCCAATACATGTTCTTTCTCTTTCCGGAAAGGAAAAAATTTAGCAGGATACTTTAACCATTATAAACATCATTCTGAGTCCAGTTTACCCATGTCATACCAAACTACAATTTTGGGCGACAGATTAATTGGATGTTTCCCCTGTGGACATTGTGTCAATTGTAAACATATTTTGAAGTCCAAGGAATTCACTAGTAGAAACAGCAGTACTGTTTTTGATATTCGATTTTTTGCTAATTGTAATACAGACTGGGCCATTTATATGGCTTGTTGCAGTTGCCATGCATTTTATATAGGTCAGACTTCACGACCCTTCAGGTTACGCATGTCAGAACACTTGAGTGACATTAAATGCAAAAGAACCACTAATGCCTTATACAAACATACACTTACACATCAAACAGCTCAATTCCATTTTATTATCATAGATAAACGTATTGGTGATCGGACTCATAAATCTGGCTGGCACAAGAAACTTGATGCCAGGGAGAAAAAATGGATCACTAAACTTGGGGCTTTATTTAATCCAGGACTTAATGAATATTTATGAATGAATTTTAAAAAATATGGTATACATTAAGGTGTATATGTTCTATAAATACAACTATTCATGAGTTCACTAATTAATATGTAATTGTCAACCAATGATTTGCTTTCTTCTATTATATAAGACTGAATTTTCATTGTGCTTTTTGTAATACACTGAAGAAGGCCAGGATTTATATTGGCCGAAACCGGTCTGTTTTGTACCAGCATGAAATGCAGTCTTAGTAGTTTTTAATAAACTACTAGTTATCACACGGCTCACTTGTTGCTGGCTTTGTATTTTTTGGTGCAGTTTTGAATTTGGCCGTGCAACTTCCCACGTGCAGGGGAACTTTATTTTGGATACACACTCAAGATAAAACCTCATATATTTAATTTACACTTGATGAAAATTGGAAATCCCCTCAAAACACTCAGACTAGTGTATTACAAGGTGGGGTGCATGACTGATAGTTACGTAATATATCCACATATACAGAAGTCCTTCATAAATGTCGCTGTTAACATGCAAAGAAAAGGGGTTGGAGAATGATGGGGAAAAGTAAAACTTGCCAACCCTCAGATGATGAGAATGTAAAATTTATTTATTTATTCATTTATATATTTATTAGTCTTTCTTTCTAAAATCGTATAACTATCTTTGTACTGTAATTTGATGTTGTTATTTTACTTATTGTGGAGCTTTTCTCCCAAGGCCTCCATTGAAAATGGGTTACCGATACAATGGACTTTCCTGGTCAACAAATGTCACTAAATAAAACAAAATGCAGATTGGGTTGTTAGAAAAGCAAATGTTCGAGCAGATGAAAAGAAAGACAATGAAATGTCCTAATGAAAAAATAGGACTGGTAGTTGTATGTTTTTCAGTCTAATGCATAAAAGAAAACAAGCAGCATTGTACTGCAATTGTGCAAGAGCTCCATGCACCAGTGCCATAGTCGGGCAGATACTTTCATGAAAAGGGAGCATTAAGAATTCCTTAGTCTAATACCATGAAAGGGAAACCCAGATTTCCAGGAGAAAAGAATAACGAGTAGGAGGTCTGCATATATATATATATATATATATATATATATATATATATATATATATATATTTTTTTTTTTTTTTTGTGGAAAAACTTGTTAGCTGATTGTGTATTTCATGGATGTATGACCACAAATATATTCTCCTTCAAAAGTGATAACTTCAAAACTACAAATTTTCAAGAAAGTGAACTGTTAAGTATAAAAACGGTGGAAGCTATACAAATAGCATAGGCATATTCAATATCAAAGAAACAATATGTGAGCATAAAAATGGAAATAATACAGCAGAAAGTTTTCTCTGTGGTGGCACTCTAATGCAAGAAAAGGAGGGGTGAGCTACCTCACAAATATAAATAAATATACTGACGTCACACCACTTCAGAGTAAAAGGAATACATTTTATTTCCAGAAAACCAAGGAGTCCTTTATTGCAATGTAGCATGGCTTCTTATGTAGTATATTTAATTAATGCTGTGCAAGGTCACCTCGACATCAGAGATGAAAAGTGCATGCCCTCCCACATCATTTTTACTACATTTAGTGTTTAACATATGATTAGTTAGTTATGGATTTTTTATTATGCATGTTTCTTTAAATTTTTAAATTTCTTAAATATTTAATTGGTTGTCTTAATTAAGGGTGGATTATAAAAGGATGGGTTTTGTGATTATGTGTGTATACGTTTTTTGTGTTCTGAAGAAGTTCCTATTTCATTAAGGGAAGAAAGTGCTTAACCTTGTGTACCATTTACAAATAAACTGTGTTTTTTTTACTGTTCTTGTGGCTGCCTTCCATCCTTGTCACTTTTTCTGGAGTTTTGGATGCAATTTGTGGAGTTGCTATGGCAGTAACCCATATCTGACCTAGTTTTAGAGAGAAGATTGTTATTAGTAGGGGGTTTATGATCTGGGTATTGATACATTTTTTCAGGTTATTTTGGTAGTAGGGATTGAATAGCAATGGGTGTTTAATTAAAAAAAATCAACTTAGTTACTACCTTTATGTAGTGGAATAATGTAACATGTTTTCTAAACGGCAGGTACATACTTTTCAGTTATAGAATGGTTAATAAATATAGAGGTGGGAAAGGCACGGGCATTTGCTGCAAGTTTTAAATGATCATCTAACAGGCTGGTAGTGGTTAATGTTGTCGGCTTTAGTTTAAGTATTGTTTAATGTGTATGTTTGAACAGTTTGGAATGCAATGCTCATTCTATTGCTATTTGTTAAGGTTGATGTGTTGGGGATGGGGACCATGCCTTTGATTAAGGAGTGAATAGTGTTTATCAAGTAGGTGATGGGCAGTGTTACAGTGTTATCTATGCTGTTAGTGGTTGTGGCAGTAGGTAGTAATAGATTGGCCAGGCTGAAGTTTTTTTTTTTTTTTTATGGATGACCAACATTGCATGGGATTGTTTTCATGTTTCTGTTGGAAATTTGAATAGTTTGGCTGGTACATATTTTTCAAGTATAAAATGGTTAATAAAGTTGTTGTTAGGGGTTGTCGGACTGGGAGTGAAAGATGTGTCAGGTTGAAGATGTTTATTTATTTATTTATTTATTTTTTATTTTTTTATTGATGACCAGAGAAGCATGGGATTGTTTTAATGTTTTTGACTGTGATATGAATATTTTGGCTGCTTCTCCTTCTAACTTTGCTTTTTATTATGTCTTCTTAGTTTTCTGAAAGTCTGAAGGATTGTTTCTCTTTTACTAGTAGACTATAAATTTCAGGCTCTGTCTCTTTGTAAAAGCAGCATCTTGGTTTATTTTATTAGCTATTTTGCTGTGGTAGAATTTACTCATTTTGACTGAATTGGTCCAATTTTATTTAAGAACGTTTTTAGAAAGTAGAACACTATCATCTAAGGGGAGTGTCTTTAGTAAGCTCCAATTATAGAGGTATAGGATGAAGAGGAAGTTGTCTTTATTGAATTTATCTGAATTACGTACTTGGTTGCATATTACTGTTTTATTTGTTAAGTTATCTGACTACATATGTTGAGAGATGATCACTAATGTAGTTAAGTAAGATACCAAAAGAGTTTATATGGTTAGTTTTATTGATAGAATTCTGTCGAGTGTGGACTGTTTATTGGATTTTTTGTCTATTCTTGTATTGCAGTTGATTAGTTGATAGAAACATATGTTTAGTGAGTTTGAAGGGGTGACTGCATTGCAAGATTGTCAATCAATATTTGTCACCCATAACAATGGTTTCTTGTTATAAATTCTGTTATAAAAAGTGCAGAATGTTTTCACCTCTGTTTATGTTGTTGCCTCGGGAAATATTTATATTACAGTGAATATGGCCTTTTTGCTATTAAATTATAGGTGAGAGATAATGATTTCAACATTGCTAAATTTTGAGATTTGGTTAGGATGAAGAATTACCTCTAACTTATTTTTATATATAATGGCTGTGCCTCCTCCTCATATATTTTTCCTTCCAGTCAGAATATATTGAAACCTGGAATTATGATTTCATTGTCTTTTATTTCCGGTTTTAACCAAGTTTCTAGTATGAATCGTACATCTGGGAAGTTGAATCTTCTGCGGATTCTGCAAATAACTGTTTTTGTGATGTTTTCTACAACCACCCCATTATGATATTAGAATGCATTTCCTCAGCTGTAAAGTTTCATGTTTACATAATAACATGATTATCTATGCAAGTAATAAATTAGTTCCCTGCACTTTCATGTTGTGTGAGTTTATATCTATGCACATTAGTTTTGATGTTAGGATTCCATCAGATATATATATATATATATATATATATATATATATATATATATATATATATATTAGTTTTGTGGTTGTGAACTAGATGGAATCATATCTGTGTACAATGCCTGTTTAAAATGTTTCACCAATTGTGTAACTATCCCTGAGACAAGAACTTTTGTTGTGGAATCAATCCCTTTCCCCAGCCTTCTATCCTGCCTCACCACGTCATACATGTGGCTTAAATATGCATTTTAAGCTCCTCATGATATTATAAATCATGGTAAAGTTAGAGTTAACTGCCTTGTTAATTGTCATCTTGCTATTAAAACAGAATTCAATATAGCACACTGTATGTTGTAATCAGTTTATATAATAGTCATTCAACATATAGATAAGCTTGTATCATTAAGATAAGGATAATGTGGAGTGATCTTTGCATGTTTTTAGATCCCTCAGACCTCATTTGTACTGGCCTGGCCTCCAGTGCTCTGTGTTCACCTTGGGTCTACCAGCCATATTCCTATACTGTTAGGCTGGTCATGGAGTCTAAGAGCACCCTGGTGGCTCTTCTGTATTTTTGTCTGTGGGAGTATTTTTGTTTATGCTCTACACACTTCCCTTTCCTCCTCACTATGCTCACTGATTGCATCCAAGGGCAAACCCTTAGCATATCAGTGAATACCCTCCCACACAGGACAGGCATGCCCATCCATTCCAACTGGCTCCATCAGTTGCCCAAGCCATTAACTGAACCAGGGTCAGCTGAACCATCGTCAGAGATTTATCCTCGTATGCCACCAGCACAGTTTGGAGTGATCTTCTTTGATAATTCCATCAAAGGTATGAAATTATTTGCTCATGATAAATTTGGTATCATTAATCTTTAACACCATGTCTTTATATTGTTGTTGCAGTTAAAGAGAAAGGTTGCACATGGCTCAGCTGAGTGACCTTACACCTTTAAGTTAAGCTTTTTTCCTAGATAATCAATAGGGTCTCCTCCTGTAGTGCTGGAGATGTTTGAGTGTTGTGGATGTTTATGCTATGTCCCAGTCTTGGCTTGATACATTTTACCATGCTTTAGGCTCTATCAACTCCTTCAGCTAGGTTTTGTTGGTCACTGTTTTTAAATCATATTTTATGACTGGTTACTATTGGAGTGGACAAGATCTTTGTATTACAAGCTTGAAGCATTGTTTTCTTCAAACTGGATAAAATGACAAAAAAATAAAAGCTATAATTCAGACATTTAATTAGAGACTCATATTTTATTTATTTATTTTTACTTTGTTTTAGTTTTTTGGGTTTCTCCAACCGGGTTTAGTCAAAAAAACATTTTCAGTGTAGGTCCAGGGAGAAAAGCTCCAACATATTACAAACATTTATAAACAAACTTTCAGTAATATACATGAACAGATATTACGTAATATATGGTAATGATTACACATTCATTTGTCAAGGAGATTACATTCCTGTGGAATAAAGGCAATCTATTATAGTATAAAAGATACCTATGCATTAGTAGATGTTGAATATTGAACATTTGAAGAACTGTCATATAGATAATAGATCTTGTGATTAGTGCAGAGGAATTCAAAGAACTGGAGGTGAAGGAGGAATTCCAGGTAAGACAGAAAAAGTTAAAATTGTAGTTAATTCAGACATTTAATTAGAGACTCATATTTTATTTATTTATTTTTACTTTGTTTTAGTTTTTTGGGTTTCTCCAACCGGGTTTAGTCAAAAAAACATTTTCAGTGCAGGTCCAGGGAGAAAAGCTCCAATATATTACAAGCATTTATAAACAAACTTTCAGTAATATACATGAACAGATATTACGTAATATATGGTAATGATTACACATTCATTTGCCAAGGAGATTACATTCCTGTGGAATAAAGGCAATCTATTATAGTATAAAAGATACCTATGCATTAGTAGATGTTGAATATTGAACATTTGAAGAAGTGTCATATAGATAATAGATCTTGTGATTAGTGCAGAGGAATTCAAAGAACTGGAGGTGAAGGAGGAATCTAGGTAAGACAGAAAAAGTTAAAATTGTAGTTAAGAGGTGGTGACAAAAGCAGGTTTATTGCTAATTATAAATATGGCTATAATAACGGTTATATTAGAAGGATAGAGGTGAAGGGGTGAGCAGTGTCACAAAATTATATATATGGCTGGGAAATTCTAGAAAAACTATACAGGCATTGGTGAATACAAGTCGTGGGGTATAATATTCTGAATGAGCATAAATGGTATGGCAATATGGCAAGCTGAAGAACACAATGGCATTTAACCTGGAGATATACAGGAAATAATCCATTGATTTGCTAGGTGAAGTTTTAGTTATATTTTAAATGAGTCTGCATTCATAATGGATTTTAGTGGTAGTGGGATATGGTTCCATAGTTTAGCTACACTTTCTTTTAAAAATATAGAGTCATCTGCAGTATAAGATGATTTGATTATATTGATTATTTTTCTCTAGAGAGTAAGATTCTATCATGCAGTAATATACTAAGTTGTTAAGAGATAGGCAATTTTCTGTTGTAAAGAGGATTTAATCAACTGTAGTTAGCTAAGGGAGAGCTAGGTGATATGATAATTCTAACCAGTTTAATTCTTTGCATACTAGGCAGTGGTGTTTTCTATTGTTATAGTTTACTGCAAATTTGGATATTTTATTATTACATTGTTCATGTTTTAACTCTTGTGAGACTAAGGTTAGTGAAGAAAGATTAAGGCAGCACAGAGGAGAGATGACTGTAAAACGTAGGGACTATACATCTGGCTATGTCATTGAGGTAGGTTTTACTCTATAAAACATTCCTAGTTTTTGATGAGTTTTTGTAACCACATGTGATGCATGTTGGTCATCTATGATTACACACAGTAATTCTGCATGGTTTACTCCATCAGTCATGGTGGTGTTAGCTGAAATGGTGGTTAATACTGTTGTTTTAGTATAGATGCATTTTGGAGTAAAGAGCAGTAATTCCGTTTTTAAGGATTTTGGGGGAGGGTAGTAGTAGCAGTTGTGAATTAGAAAGCCATGTTTCAATCAATAAATATTGTTATATGAGGACCTGGAGTTCAGAGACAGGTTTAGCAGAGGAGATTAGGGATGCATGGTCACAGTATTATTCTAAGGTAGCATTTTTTGTAGCAATGTACATATCATTGATGAATATGTTGAAAAGCTGAGAAGTATACATCCTTGCAGGACACCAATAGTTACAGGCAAAAAGGTGGAGAAATCATTTTTTTCCCTTTTTCTGCTTCTACTCTGTTTGTGAGGTAACTGTGGAACCATCATAGTGAAGAGTTGATGAACCCAAAGGATGAAAGCTTCTGTAAGAGTTCCTGGTGGAAACAGTATCAAAAGCTTTATTATACCAAAGAAGATGGTGGGCTCTAGGCTTCTGTCATTCCTATGGATATTGGCAGCATTAACAAAATTCAGCAAAGCAGTAGTCGTGATGAGGAAAGTCATGCTGTATTGAAGACAGAAGCTGTGTAAATATTATGTAGTTTATGAACACATTTTTCTAATATTTTTGATATGGGCATTAAAATGGCAAGTGTACTATAGTTTGAAAGATCTGTATTTAGTCTACCTTTGTGCAGTGGAATAATGAGAGATTTTATCAACAGTCCACAACTGGGTGTGAGTAATGCAGGTTTACCCATAATTGGCATGGTTTGATCATGAGGGCAAAGCCTGAGTGATTAAACAAAGCCAACAGCAGGTAAACCCTTCTCTACTCCCATGCAGGAGTGAATTATTGCTGTTAACTAATGACATTATTTGAGAAAAATAGGACTTGGCTTTTCTAAAGAATATCACCGTATAAATGGACTTTAGTGCTCTTCTGACTGCTTCTAGTCATTAGGGGCATGTAAGATATGTAGTGTGCATCCTGGAAATTTGTAAACGGCCGCAAGTACATTGCTCTCCCTTATCTTTTTCTTATTTTAAAGATACTGAGGAGTCTTCATGGTCATGGTCCACATACCATACCTCTCAATTGTCAAGATTTTAACAGAATGCACAGATGTTTGTCTCACGTTGCTGGTTGGTTCTTTTTTTTCTGATTTTATTTTTATTTCTTTCTTTCTTTCCACATTATTCTGCATGGAGCAATTTATTGGTTGTTGTGTCTTTCTGCCACAGCAGAACTCCAGTCCGCTAATGATTGGCAATAGATTTTTACGTGCCGAGTTGCCAGCCCTGACGCACAACCTTCAACGGAGGAACGTCCATTCATGCATGTCTCCACACAGAAGACGCTCTAGCTCAGAATCGAACAGGACAATGTCTTACTGTGAGGCGACAACGCTACCGCAGCACCACCACCGCAGATCGGAGCAATTTATTGGTGTGGTAATTAAAATTTAAATTCAGTGATTAGCAGCATGAAGAAACTGATTTAAATGCATTTTCTATTGGCAATGCTAAATTTATAATGAGCATGCTAATTGTTCTATTCAATCTGTGCTTACATTTTTGAATATTAAATTAATTACAAACAAAAACGAGAAGAAATGGTCAAAATCAAGAAGAGTTTTTAAATATTACTCTAGCTTTAAAACAGAAGATGTTTTGCATTTACATGGAAGTATGACATTTGTCTGGCATTCATTAGTTATGGTAACACTCTGTTATTTATTTATAGGTTCATAGGTAAGTACTAAGCTATCTGGCTGAGGGCATCTGTAAGCCTAGCCAGAATGTATTGGCTTTTGTTGCTCCCTTAGATTATCTTCCTGTGCCTCTGTCCAGCAGAGCCATTAGTTCCCTGTGCCTCTGTCTAGCAGAGCCACTGCAGTGATCCCCGGGGCAAATTTTCTGTTTCCCATCCACTCGTCAAGATTTCTCTTGAAGAGTGTTAGTGAGGGGCTCTGCCTAATGTAGATTGGAATCCTGTTCCAAAGCATGGGGAGTCTCTGGGACAGGAATCTATCCCTACAGCAAGTCCTATTTATCGTTGTGGTGAGGTTTAGATCCCTAGAGCATGTGGCTCTCGGGGATTTGTTTTTTTTTAGGTGGAGCATGTCCATCAATTCTGGGTTTGACATGGCCTTGTATGTCAGGCAGAGATCACCTCTGAGTAAGCGGTATGTAACCGAGTACAGCTGGAGTTTCTTCAGTCAGGCTATATAGGGCATCTGTTTGTGGCCAGTAATCATCTTGGTGAGGTACTTCTGTGGTCTTTCCAACTGTTGCAAGTGTCTTGTACATCCCAAATGAGGCATTGCACTCTATGATGGGTCTGATGAGTGATGGGCAGAGGGGCACAATAACCTCTTTTGTTCTAGATACAAACCCTTTTGTGATTAGGTGGGCCACATAGAAGGATTTTCTAATCACCTTGGCAATATGATTATCAAAGGAGAGATTACTATTTACTTGGGTCCCCAGATCCCGTATTACATTTTCTGTATTTAGGGGACTACCACGTATGTGGTAGTTCATGGGTACATTTTCTTTTTCCAAAGGGGATGACTATGCACTTTTTGGCATTTAGCTTGAGACCATGATTTTGACACCAGGTATCCATCTCAGTGAGACCCTTCTGGAGGATGTCAGTATCAGCCGGAGAGTCAATTATGGCCCCCAGTTTGCAGTTGTCTGCAAACTTAGTCAGCCATAGTCCTCCTGTGTTTGCCTGTACCTCTGATACGTATATAGCGAACAAGAGGGGTCCCAGGACTGAGCCCTGGGGGATGCCACTTGTAACCGGTTTAGAGTCAGTCCTAGAGCCTGCAACTCTTACCATGTGGGTTCTATCCATGAGCCAATTGGCAACCCATCTCGTGATGTAGGGGTTTATGTTCAGGCTGGTGAGCTTGTCTATAATACCAGAATGAGGAATGGTGTTGAAAGCCTTTGTGAGGTCTAGGTAGGCTGTGTGGACCTCCTTTCCCCTCATCTAATGCCTTAGTAACTGTCTCAAATGTGGAGGTTTCTTGGGTGTCTGCTTCGGAGGTCTTTGTTGCTTTTGCAGATTTTTATTTAGAGCCTCCGAGTATGGGTTTTCTTGTATTTATGTATGTTATTTGCCGGTGTTGGTTTAGTAGGTCTGTGTGAGACTGGGTGTGTTGCAAGTATTTTCCTTCTCCTCTTGACTGTCAGTTCCAGTCTTTGGTTGAGGGACCATTGCCTCCAGTTTGGCTGTATAATTGCATCTCTCGCATATATTAGTCTTTGGTGGTACGAGGAGAGGGTTGTCTGTGTACATGAGGCAGTTGTAACATTGCCTCAAAATGCCGAGGTTCACCAGTTGGACTGGAGAGTACACCTGAAACTGCCATTTGGACATGCCTGAATAGGTAAAGTGAGCTGTTTTACTGATTGACTGGTAGGGACGAATAGAGAGCTTTGTCCTTTTGGACAGTATGGGGGGGGGGTCTAGTGCTAGGATTAATTAGTGCTTGCTATGAGTTTTGAGCAAGTGCTGGGCTGTGAAATTAATGGTTTGAGTGCTTAAGTTGAAAGTTTGTCTAGTTCCAAGGGAAAAATTGAAGAGTAGACTTTGTGGAGCCGGGAATAGATTAACCCTAGCTAACCGGCGCTGCCCGGCATGCAAAACTGTGCAAATGTGGTTTTTATAGCAGGGAAATGAAAGAGATAGAAATTAGCCCAAAATGGCCAATAAACTACTAACTTCTGGGCTGAAACCACTCCTCCAGGGACAGATAGGCTGCTCAAAGCTCCCCTCTCTCACAGGTGAACAGAGAAACTTTCTTCTATCCCAGCAAGGTATGGGCAACACAGAAACTTGTAACACAGCCCTGAATTCAGCAATAACCTGAAAACTGGACTATACTAGTACAGAAAGGTGGGAAACAAGTATATTTTTTTGGGTTTTTTTGTTTGTTTTTTCAGAAAATAAAGCAGATACAATAAAAAAACACTTTAAATGCACAGAAATGCCTATCGCACTTTAGTGTGTAGCCTACAACAGTTAAACAGATTATTTAAACACAAAAATGACTTAGTTCAAGTGCAGGCAGCAAATAAGTACAATATGTAGCAGAAATAAGGTTTTAAATCACAGAAATGCTACAAAATTGGCGTTTTAGGCAGAATTAGTTAAAGACAGCAAGAAAATGCAGAAAAATTAAACTTAATCTCTCCAAATTCTCTCTTTTGTCTCTCTGCTGATGTAGAACTCTGCAGGACACCTGGCAGGCACTTGCTGAGCTGAATACAAGCACAAAAAAAAAAACAACGTGCAAATGCGTTTTTTATAGCAGGGAAATGAAAGAGATAGAAATTATCCCAAAATGGCCAATAAACTACTAACTTCTGGGCTACAGCAAACAAGGCACACAAATTTCAAAAAGAAACAGTTCAAATAAGCAGGCACAATAAGCCTTTAACCAGAAATTCCAACTCAGAAGGGCAGGATCTAGCCTCTCCTCCCACAAGAGTTCAGACCACAAACCTTCTTAATGTAAAATAACTGGCCTGAAGCCCAAGTGCTTAAACCAGAACTAATGCACTTTTAGAATAACAGACACTGAGCCTTCAATCAGCAATTCCCAACTTAGAAGGATGGAAGCTACCTGTTCTGCCACAACAATGTAGACCACAAACCTTCTTAATGTAAAACAACTGGTCTGAAGCCCAAGTGCTTAAACCAAAAGGCTTAGAATAACACTTACAATTTAATCAGGCTACTATCAAGCAGTAATAACTGCAGCAGACTAATACAATTGAGTAGTTTTAAGAAGAAGCACAAGCAAAATAAGGTAAAGTGAGAAAAAACAGAATTACAGTAAAAGCAGATGAATAAAATGCATTTTTATATAACAATAGAAAATGGGCAAACTGATTTAAACAAATTACCAAATTAACCAGTAAAAAAAATCTCAAAACCGAGCCCTGTTCCAGCAGTCTTCAATCAGACAAGGTCTAACCGCACACTCCTGCCACTAGGGTGCAGGGGAACCTTCAATAAAATTATGGCCTGGATTAGTGTTCAAGTTATACAAACAAAGCTAGATTCAGCAGGCCTGAATCTAGTCTATGCTACAGCAGACAAGGTGCACCAATATCAGAAAAACAGTTCAAATAAGCAGGCACAGTAAGTCTTTGGCCAGAAATTCCCAGCTCAGAAGGGTAGAATCTAGCCTCTCCTCCCACAAGAATGCAGACCGCAAACCTTCTTAATGTAAAATAACTGGCCTGGAGCCCAAGTGCTTAAACCACAACTAATACACTTTTAGAATAACAGACACTGAGCCTTCAATCAGCAATTCCCAACTTAGAAGGATGTAAGCTACCTGTCTTGCCACAACAGTGCAAACCACAAACCTTCTTAATGTAAAACAACTGGTCTGAAGCCCAAGTGCTTTAACCAAAAGACTTAGAATAACAGTTACAATTTAATCAGGCTACTACCAAGCAGTAATAAATGCAGCAGAATAAACACAAGTGAGTACTTTTAAGAAGAGACAAAAGCAAAATAAGGTAATAAAGTAGGAAGAAACACAAATACAAAAGTAGATAAAGTGCAAATGGGTTTATTTATTTATTTGTTTTTATATATAACAATATAAAACAAGCAAACTGATTTAAACAAATTACCCAATTAACCAGTAAAAAACCTCAGAACTAAGCCCTATGTCAGCAGTCTTCAATCATACAAGTTCAGGGCCTACGTCTATTTGACATTTGTTAACTGGGTTGGTCCAATTGAGCCACTAACCCATTTTCAGTGGAGACCCGAGGAGAAAAGCTCCAGTACAACACAAACAATTATCAATGGACAATTTATATAAACAACAGAAAAAAAAAGAAGATGGTAACATAAAGCAAGAAGAGCAGTTAACATGAAGCAAAACAAAACAGGTACATAGCAGGCAGATGAATATACATCGAAAATTGAGACAAAAGTTGCATACAAATGTTGTTACATATCATGGAAATATTGAAACATACTTATTGACATAGACTGGAGCAGCAAATGAACATCATGTGTAATAGAGTTTGACACAACTCTTATTAGAGTGAATTAAAGTCATGAGAGTTAGAGATGTAATAAAATGAAATAATTAAATAAAAGGTAGAGAAGGAGGGAGGAGAGGGTTTATGTAGAGTCCTTGCAGGGGCAGATCCATGAGTTTGATAGCGAGTTTGGTAGTTCTTATTTTTGAATTGATTAAAGTGCGTGATGTTTCCTACATTAGGGGGGAGTTTGTTCCCAGCTCTGGACACTGAGTATCTGAATAAGAGTTTTCCAATTTTTATTTGGGGGGTTTGTAAAATTCAGGAGATGTTGGTTGGAGCTTCAGAGTGAGCGATTTGGGATATAATAGAATACTAGAGAAGAGAGGGAGGGGCAGGCAGTAGGTTTGTTGAGTATGGAGTGTGCAATTTGTAGCTATGAAAGTAGAAGTTGTTGGGGGAATTCTACCAATTGTAGTTTCTTTAGAGCAAGGCAGTGGTGAGAGTTGTAAGGTTGGTTTGTGGCAACTCGAGCAATTATATTATAAGTTTGTTTGAGCTTGGTGATTAATGTGGATTGTAAGTTTGTTAGGATTGAAGAAGCATAGAGTAGGCAGGGTAGAAGGACAGCCTGAGCCAGAGAAAATTTAATGCTTGAAATAAGGAATTTTTTGTTCCTATATAGTAGTCCTAATTTTTTATGTTTTTTTTTTTTTTTTTTGATACACTGTTGAATGTGAAGGTCAAACTTTAACTGAACATCAGTTATGGCACCAAGGAGCTTAGACTGAGATTCAGCTTTGATAATGGTGTTGTCAAATGATGAAATAGTAAAGATGGATTTGTGATGGGAATGTGATTTTGGTAGGAAGAGAAAGAATTTGTTTTTTTTTTTTTTGGATTTAAGATGAGCTGGTTTTCTCTAAGCCATCTTTCAAAAGAAGGGAATGAGTTTTGGGCAAGTGTGTGAAGATGAGAGATGTTGTTAGAGAAGGAGATGAGTGTAGCATACTGATAATAGAGGAGCGGCTGCAGGATGTGTGTAGGTTGCTAATAAAGATATTGAATAGAAGGGGCCCCAGAATGGAGCCCTGGGGTACTCCTGTTTGGATAGGCAGGAAGAAAGAGTAGGACGTGTGCCATCTGATGGACTGTAGCCTGTTGGTAAGGTAACTGGAGAACCAGTGAAGAGTGAAACATGAGAGTTTGAGTTCAGATAGTTTTGTTAGTCACTTACAGGGAGATACCATATCAAATGATTTTGAGAGGTCTAGGAACAGACAGGAGACTAGTTGATTATTGTCTCTAGCCTCCACTACAGTATGAGTAAAAGATATAAGGGCAGTAGCAGTGCTATGGTTTGGCAGAACACCATGTTGGGTAGTAGTCAGAAGGTTTCCTTAGATTAGTAGTTTGAGAAGCTGAGTATATGCATTTTTCAAGGATTTTTGAAAGTGGGTAAAGAATGAGTATGGGTCTGACATTGGAAGGGTTAGTGAAGTTCCTCCGTTATACAAAGGTATTGTATAGAATGATTTCCAGATGTCGGGGACTATTGATTCTTGGATTGATCTATTTATTAGTATAGAAATAGGGTAAGCTCTAGAGTCTGTGGTGAGCTTGAGAAAGACGGGAGGCAACTTATCAGTAGAGGGAGAACATGGTTTTAGTTTATGCAGGAATGATTTAATGTATGCGGTGGGGACTGGTTTCAGTGAAAAGAGAGTTTTATTGGTATGACTAGGCAAAGAGGTAGGGAGTACAAAATTTACAAAAAACAAAAGTTTTATGAGGGACAGATGAAAACTAATTGCTGAGTATGCTTAACTAAGCTCAAGTTTTCTTTGGAATCAATCCAGAGGCGCTGGAAGCTGTTGAAGACTGGGAGGGGGTGCAGAGGGTGAGAGGGGCACACACACACACACACACACACACACACACACACACACACACACACACACACACACACACACACACACATACACACACAGGCTGCAGAACACACAGGCTGCAGAACACACACACACACACACACACACACACACACACACACACACACACACACACAGGCTGCAGAACACACACACAGGCTGCGGAACACACACACAGGCTGCAGAACAAACATGCGCACACACACACACACACACACACACACACACACACACACACACACACACAGGCTGCAGAACACACAGGCTGCAGAACACACACACACACACACACACACACACACAGGCTGCAGAACACACACACAGGCTGCGGAACACACACACAGGCTGCAGAACAAACACGCACACACACACACGCGCGCGCACACACACACACACACACACACAAGCTGCAGAACACACACACAGGCAGCAGACTGATTGTTCCAAGCCAAGCAGACATTGTTTAATAACTTGTTCTAGCAACACTACATGAAGCAAGAAGGAATATAACGTGCATGAAAAGAACACAACAATGGTCTGCTTTACAATCATCTGCACATGCATAGCAGAGCATCTCTATGTAGAAACCCAGCTAAAAGTTGTATCTCCTTTCCTTAGGTAGTCTTAACCACTGCTATTGAAATTGTATGGTTCTAAGACAAGGAACCACTACATGCTCATTCAGCTTGCTGTTTCCAGCAGAAAATGCTGTTGAAAGAATAGAAATTACCAATCACATGCATTTGCAGTAGTACAGAAGTTTGATTTGCTGAAATTTTAAGCAAAAGAACACAAAAATATATTTGCCATATATGGCCTCATGTTACAAAACCAGGGACTAAGTTCTGAAACAATATTAAAAAATATTAAAAGGAGTGAAAGGGTATGAGAGAACAAGATGCACATGGTTGATAGCAAAATTAGATCAATATTAGTACCTCTAAAGAAACTGAATGTGCAAACAAATGATATGCCCCTAACTTAATAAACTGGAAATGATAGAAAGTTGAAATAAAAACTACACAGGTCAAAGCCCAAAACAGGAGTAAAAAATAAACTATAAAGAAATACGTGAAGAGTCCCAGAAAATAAATGAAGACTTATAAGGCAAAAATAAAGAGAAAATACAAAATTTAAAGTTGGGGTTCAAGGAAATGCTCATCTCTGAATAATGCAGACTAAACAATGACAGCAACAGATCTATACTTTTGCTGCTACTGTGTGAAAGGGAACATCAAAGGAGCTGCAGAATGATACATGCTGATGCAGAGAAAATAAACCATGGAAGGAAACAGACATAATGGGAGAAAACAAAAGATTATGAGTGGCAAGCAAAGCATGTGACACATGCTAATGACAGTAAAGACAACTGCTTCTCTACTGAACCCGATTGGGGGTTAGAAATAACATTGCACGAGTATAAAATCTAGCATGTCCACAGCTGAACTTCTAGGAAATGGAAAAAAAAAAACTGTAAGCACTGCAAACTGGCCAAGCATCAACAAAATGTTGTAGAAGTTCTGACTTGTTTTAAAACAACTAAACTCTGCAGCAAGTCACGCTATAATAAAATTGATAAAAACTAAAAATGTGTGCAGGTTTCTTGTTCCCTTTCTACAGTTGTGAAGAAGGGGTCAATCAGATCCTTATCCACAGCCTAACACCTAACATGCTGGGACCATTACAAACCACAAATACACTCGCTGGCCATGGAGATGAATGCCCATTCACTTGGGTTTGGGCTGACCATACTACAAAAGATGTACTGCTATGTGTCTTAATGGTATGTGGGCTCAACAAACAAGCTCAAACCCTAATTGCCACCAATTAGCATGCTGGAACTTGAGAGTATCCAAGTAATTATCCAAGTATGAATTGATGGGACAGATTTAACTGACAGTGGCATTATTCAATAGCCGCAGAACTTTTTCAGATATGTAGCTGTCACATTCCATAGTATATAAGGTTGATCTTAATTTTTTTATTGAAGCCGAGTGTCCTCATGTGTATAGGTTCACCAGGGATGGGGGGGGGGGTTATATTCTAAGAAAAGGGTTTCAAAAAGTAAAGGCTCCTTTAATTATCTATATGTTAGGCATAAGCCTTATATGAGAAAGTGATAAGACACATATAAGACTGACCTGCTCAAGTATTTGGCCACAAGACAAGCCTTAAAACCCTTTGATTTTTTTTGTGGTGAATCACTGTAACTTCTCTAATTGCATCATGTGTGTGTAGGTTAGACATCAGTGTACAGTATTCCATAACTGGTCTGATAAAAGTTATTCAAAGGGGGGGCAACTTCTTGTCTGGCATGACTTTCAGGTCCCCAAAGACTCAAGTGGGCAACTCCATATGCTTTGCAGACAAAAGCAGTTATTTGTTTATAAAAATGAAAGGCAATATTCATGGATTGTAAGGTATTTTAACATTTTGTCTTCTTTTAGCTATTACTTATTAATAGTATATAAAGCTAGTGAGAGATTTTTCCAAACACCAGAATGCTGCACTTTTTTTGGTACTGAAGGCAAGATAATTTATACTGCACCATCCATATGTAATGACAGGTATTCACAGAATGGAGGTGATGTTAGTGGGATTAGGGATAATGCTCGCAAGTTTGCAGTCATCTGCATATCTGGTGAGCTAGACTGCAAAGTCAGTTTTGACATCTGAAAAAAGATTCCAAAAAGGATGGTCCCAGGAAAGAGTTCTGAGGGACTCCATGCTGACAGGAGCCCTCACACTCTTACACACTGCATATGACCATGTAGAAAATTTGTGGCCACAAGTTATTATAGCTTCATTTACCTTCAGAGTCCTGAATTTATGCATGATTACATCATGGAGTACAGTGTTGAATACTTTAGTAAGATCTAATTAACCTGCATGGACAGATAAACCATCCGGGGTAGTAGACATACTCATAAAAAAATGAATGAGATCTAGGTCTGAAAACCCTGTAGCAGGCATCTCATAGAAAAAGAGTTTCTTATGTCTATCTGAATAGCTTGAGCAATATGTCTGTGAGTCTGACTGGTCTGTAAGTACTACAATCGGTGACAGGGCCATTATTATGGGTTACGGCAAACTGAGCCTGCTTCTCAATTGCTATATCAATTTGCTCTGTGGTATGAGTTCCATTTTCATAGTCTATACTGTCATATGCATAAAACTAAAAAGTGAAATTAATATAACTATAACCAGAAAAGTCAGAAAACATGCAACTATAAACAATGACCATGTACCCTGACTGCCCACGCTCAGTGATAATGAAAGAAACCGGAATAAAATGTTCTTGTTTAGATTCTTGCATCTTTTGAGACATATGCCGTCAATCACTGTTAGTCAATAATTTAAGGAAAGTTTTAGCTTTCTGTTACTTAGCATTCTACCGCTACAAAGAACTCTTTAGTGTTTTGAGGGTTAAAAATCTGGTTAAAACCTTTATCACATTCTCTTTAGCTCCTACCCCCCCCCCCCCACACCAACTGTTAAGTTTTTCAGTGGTTTTATTATTTTGATTTTATTTTATTTTAGCTTTTGCTAACTGTCCAAGATCACAAAGTACAAATGCTTTCTTTCAGGTGAGTCCAAAGAACTCTACTCTGGTGACATGCTCTTTCAGTCATACAGTATGCAAGTTTAAGCCATGGGAACCAAATCTGTGAGATAGTATTATAGCTGACTGCATTAATCTATTTTGTAAGACTGTCAACACAATTAATAACATAAAATAAATAAGACACTGCTGCTACAGCTTTATGTATTAAGTTGCAAATTAATCCAGTCCTTCAGATTTTGGTTTGATTTATACAATTTCTATCCATATCTCAAGTAAACTTGCAAATCATATAACTTTGGCCAAAGGAACTAGGTCATCTCTAAAAACTAGTAGTTTTTGGTGAGTTCACCAGGCTAACAAATAAAAGTACATTAAATAACATGCAAAGAGATTTTTAATATATTCAAAGAAAGGTTGCAGTCTGTTTGTTAACTACTTTCATTAAGACTGGCAGAGAAGGTTCCTTACTATAAACTAAGAATGGTTTACATATATCTTTAGTCTGTACTGAAACATCATTTTATGAAAAGATTAACAAAAAGAAGTAATGAATGTTAAAATGTGGGAAGAAATCTTAAACATTCTGCCAGAAGTTTCTCCCTGTGAAAACAACCAGCTTGGTCTCTCAGATATATAGCAAAATGTGTCAAATGAACTAAACAATTGGTTGGTTACCATGCATTTCTAGTTATCTGTCTTCTATTTTAAAAAAAAAATAGCTTGTTCCCCTTGTCCAAGAATGCCTGCCTCCTTTGTTCCCCTCTGGAGCCCTAGGTTATGTTTAAAAACTTTGTGCTTAGTTGGCTGTGGGAGGGCAGAACACACACACACACACACACACACACACACACACACACACACACACACACACACACACACACACACACACACACACACACACGCTCACACAGTAACCAGAGCAATAACAGAAATCTTTCCTCAAAAAAAAAAAAAACTGACCTAAATGTGAATCATGTAGGCAGAAACCAGAGCAATAACAGAAAATTCTCCTCAAAAACTGTACCTAAATGTGAATCACTTAAGGACCCTGTTCACGAATCAGCAAAACTGTCCTTACTGTAAGGAAGCAACTCTGGGGGGGGTGGGGTGGCAGCATAACTAGTTAGTTTAACATCCGCGGGGGGCAGCAGAAACTCAGAGATATAACAGAACAAAATACGGCAGTATAATGGAAAACATGGTACCTAACATAAGAACCTTGTACCTGTAACCTGAAAAGAAAATACCATAACTCCATATAATGGAACAGCTAGTTAGTTTAACGTCCACACGCTTTTAAATCCATGTTAGTGTATGATGCATGGACAAGTCCACATTGAGTCCTTAAAGAAAAACTCCACTATGGATTTTTTTTTCAGCTGCAAAAGTGTGTGGGGGGGGGCTCCCTTCCCCTTGCTATATGGTTCTGGTGCCCATGAATCAATCCCACCATTAGAAGACCTTCTCTGCCTCAACCATGGTATTGAATTAACACAGATTAGATCTAAAATGCAATCTGAAACATAACAGACAGAACAACAACATTTAGCAATGAAACTCTGCAATGACACAAAACAGTAATACAATGTGGTCCATAAAACAACTTCCCCTGAAAATTTCTTGGCAAAATTCCCCAGAATTAAATATTAAAAGACTATATATATACAGCAGTTATTTAGTTAAAAGGAGCTAATTTTTTAATGTTATTTTCAGCAAATGCATATAACTCTCCCAAAACTTAACAGTTTAAGCTGAAAGTTTCAATTTAGTATCTTTGAACTACTGCCTCTTAATTATGACAATGAATCTGTACAACTTAGATCAGTGATGGTGAAGCTTTTGGGCTCGGCGTGTCAAATGCCTATCTTGACTCTGCTGGATTGCCACCCCCCTCCCCGACAAAATAGAAACAATTCTTTACATATTCATTTATTTGAAAACTACAGTCTAATCATGCCTGCTGCTATGTATTAAAAAATAATAGAAAAATCAGTGACTTACAGTAGAGAATACAATATGTACACTGATAATTGGGCTTAAAACAGTGCACCAAAAATGACCCTACTTTTAATAGTAACTTTGAACTGAGCTGAAAAAAATATGGAACACATTTCATTTGGTTTGATTAACATCAATTAATGACCTTTTTGTTGCTGAGTTTTAATAAATAAGTGCAGAGTCAAATACGTCTTATATTTTTGTTCATTCAGTTTCTTTGGCAACTTGGGTGTTGGTGAACACTGGTGTGTCACCCAAAACATTGCGGAGTGTTACTTTTGACACGCGTGTCATAGGTTCGCCATCACTGACTTAGACTGAAACATAGGATTTGAAAGCATTACTGGGAAATATTTGCAAATGAAACAGCAAAATGACAGACAATAGTTGAACAGAAGGGCATCTAAAATAAGTATAACAAAAATTCCACTTAGCTAATATGTTATAACAATCTACAACAATCAGTACACATAAGAATGTAGTTAACAAATTCCAACAAATGTCTAGAACTCATTCAAAACTTAATGAGTCTGGGTATTCAGAAAGATTCATAAGTCATACCATTGTGCTAAATAAACATCACAGATGCTTTAGCCTGGTTTTGCCCAATCTGCTTAGCAGTGCATTGTGATTAGCATAGTGACAGCATTATTTTTTTTTTCAAATTTTTGTTTGTATTGTTTGTTGTTTCATTAAACAAATTGTAAAATACAGTACACAGTAACAGATGATAATACATTGAAAGTAAACATTTACAAAGTCAAATAAAGCAACTTGTCTTTCTAGCAATAGACAAGTATCTTTAAAGTTTGTTTTCTCAATATGAAGAGTGACATAGATGGACAGCAGAGCGAGATGAACAGACATATGAGAAATATGACAATATTAACATTGTTAATGTACATTGTAGCTTTTTGCACATAGTCAGAATGTATTAGATAACTATACAGTGTTATAGAATACAGGAAAAACCAACAGAGAAAGAAAAAAAAAGAAAAAAACACAAAAAAAACCCTTCTATATACAACTATTTACAAATAGTGCTACAATATAATGACAGGAGTCTAATTATATTTAACAAGACATGATAGTTCTCATCTTTGTATGCATCTTATATACATGTAACCATTAGAGAACACAGCAGAGTAAGACTCTGATGAGGAGATTGGTGGCAATACTACTAAAGGACAATGACTATAGAAGAACATTGTTTGCTATGTTAAGATGCAGTCAATGATAATACTCCAGAACCTGACGTATTTCAGGCGCGTATGCACATTGTTAGTAGTTAGTTTATGAGATAAGATATAATTAGATGCCATGTTCTTAAAGTTGCCCCAAACTACTTTAGATCGATCTAATCAGTTCTGTGTAATATAGAGCTTGATTAACATGAAGAGAGCAATCTGTATCCTGAGATCAGTTGAGGTTATGTCTTCATGGAATATGAAGTATAGCAAATTCCCAGGAGAGAGTGGATTTGCCATAGCCTATTTTTTTAAGTTTGAACCTTAGGGAATTCCATAGATTCTGAGCATATTTACAGTACCATAGAATGTGTAGGAGGTCAACTTTAGCTGTCGGGCAAAAAGGGCAGAAGGGTGAAGTGTTAGGAAAAAAAGAGTTTAAACGTTCTGGAGTATAGTAAGCATTATTAATCATTAGATGGGTATATAATAGTTTCTTAAAAGGGGCAAAAGTGTTTGTGTGATTAATTGCTTGGCAGTCATGAGCATCTGTCAGGTCAGGGTTTTTGTCTCTCCAATATTGTGCAAATGTAATAGAGGATTGGTATTTCGCTGTAGAGACTAGTTTGTAAGTTATTGAAAGCATCTTCTTTCTGATTTTTAGACAAGTCAGGAATGAAGTGGCCAAGTTTATTTCTTCTTGTAACTTATTTGGGAAGCAGCCTAAGGTAGAAATTAATTATTTGATTTGTCTCAAGATTATTGTGTATTTGCTGTTTAAGTTAAGTTTTGTTCTGATATCATTAAGGGAGTTGTCTTAAGCTGAATGAAATCCCATATAGTTAAGGTTTTAATTTGAGGGAATTGATCTAGGTTTAGCATTTTGTTACCCAATTTTAAATTTGGGTTCAGGTGAATGGGCTGCAAGAGAATGAGCGCGTTTGACAGGCCTAACGAGGCAAAGAGTTTTTGAAATATATTAATTTTATTCTTAATTAGGTTGTTTCATTTAATGTCTTTTAATAAAGATTTATTTATGAAGAGTAATGCTTGGGGTTTATTTTACAACTTTTCACATGAGCCTGCCAGAGACCAATCCTTTGAGGAAAGCAAGTTATTTTGTTTGAATTATGGTCTGCAATTAGTATGATTCTACTGGCACAGATTATGTTGTAATACAATCTGAAGTCGGGTATCCCCAGTCCTCCCTTGTTTTTTGGCAACATTAATTTTGATAAGGAGATTCTAGAGTTTTTAGGAACCATATAGAAACCCCATATAGTTAAGGTTTTAATTTGAGGGAATTGATCTAGGTTTAGCATTTTGTTACCCAATTTTAGATTTGGGTTCAGGTGAATGGGCTGTAAGAGAATGAATGCATTTGACAAACCTAACGAGGTGAAGAGTTTTTGAAATATATTAATCTTATGCTTAATTAGGTTGTTTAATTTAATGTCTTTTAATAAAGATTTATTTATGAAGAGTAATGCTTGGGGTTTATTTTACAACTTTTCACATGAGCCTGCCAGAGACCAATCCATTGAGGAAAGCAAGTTATTTTTGTTTGAATTATGGTCTGCAATTAATATGATTCTACTGGAAAATATTATGTCGTAATACAATCTGAAGTCGGGTATCCCCAGCCCTCCCTTGTTTTTTGGCAGCATTAATCTTGATAAGGAGATTCTAGGGTTTTTAGGGAACCATATAAATTTAGTTAAGGTTCTGTTCATTTTTTTTTGAAAAAGTTTAGTGGGATGATATTGTCTGTTGAATTAAACTGGAACAGTATCCTGGGTAGAACATTCATTTTTAGTATTGCTATTTAAAACAAGAAGGGGAAATTCAAGGTTTTCCATCTGGTTAAATCATTTTCTATGGATGACCATATGCTAAAGAAGTTATTTTGTAAGGAGTTTTTATGATTATGGTCAAATACTATCCCTAGATATTTAAGAGTATAGTTCAGCATTATTTGGGATATGGGAAACAAAGTCTCTTTATGACTCTTCGAGTTAATTGCAAAAATAAGACATTTTGAGGTGTTAATTTCATAGTAGGACGTTTTTGAGAAGATTTCAATTGTATTTTGGACTTTAGTAAGATCAGTGTTGGAAAGCTGGAAATATATAATGGTGGTCTGCAAATACTGAAAAGTCAAGACTATTCCCAAGAATGTTGGGTATATGATGAAAGTTTTTTGGCGTTAAGTATAAGAATAGGGGTTCAATATATGTGTTAAAGAGGTATGGTGAAATGGGACAGCCCGGTCTAGTGCCATTATTTAGTTTTATTTTTGATGAATGTAGTTTATTGATTACTAGCATAGTATATGAAGAGTTATGCAAGATTTTAATTATGCTTATTAAACTGTCTGGGAAGTTGAATTGTTGTAGACTTAAGAATAAAAATTCATGGTTTACTCTATCAAAATCCTTTGTGACGTCTAATGCCATAAGGTATAGGGGAAGTTTGTGTTTTGCAGTAGATTGTATAGCCGCTTCTAGGGTAAGTGTATTGTTCCAAGTTTGTATTCCCTTCATGGATCCTGATTGCTGTGGGGATATAATTGAATGGATGACTTGTTTAATTCTATTGGCTAGAGTCATAGCCAGAATTTTGACATGTACATTAATAAGTGAACTAGGTCTATAATTTGATGGATTAGATTTGTCAGTATTCTGTTTATAAATAAAGATGGTTTTGGAGTTGTTAAGATATAAATCAGCAAAGCCACATTTACAAATATGACTTTAAGAAGGATAGGGATAAGTTTCAAAACAAACGTTTTATAAAAATTCAAAGTAAACCCATCAGGACCTGGTGCTTTGTTACTTTTGAGACTCTTTATTGCTTCCGTAATTTCTTCCATTTTTAGAGGGGATTCTAGATTTTCAAACTGTTGCTTTCCAATTTTGGGGAATGTAATAGCATTAAAGAAGGAGTTATGAGACTGTGGATCTATTTTCTTCTGTGGTCCATATAGTCTATCATATATATTTTCAAAGATACATACTATATCTTGATTATTTGTGATTATTTCATTATGTTTAATCTGTGAAATCATAGGTGGGTCTTGTTGAGCTTTTGTGAGTCTAGCTAATAGCCTAGAGGTCTGTTGAGTCTCTTCAGAGTAGTTGGCTAGGAGTTTCATTTCTCTGAATGAGAGGTTTAGAGCATGCAAATGATATAAGTCATTGTGTTGATTGATAAGTTGGGTTTCAAATTCAGGGCGGAAATTTTCTTGGAGCGATTTTTCAATTTCTTGGATTTTCTGTTTAATTTTGGTCTCTTTCTCACTAGTAAGTTTTTTTAAAATATGAGGCCTTTTGGATCATCAGCCCCCAGATTTTAACTTTTGTGGCTACCCATAGAATGTCCAGAGCAATGTCTGAGGTTAATATGTCGGTATTAAGATCATCCACTATAGTGTTGATTTAATTAACTTTCCTTTTCAAGAAGATTTGGGTTTAGGGACCAGGAATGGTAGGTGTTTTGTTTAGGAGTATTGCTTAAGAGGAAAAAGCTTCCAAGTTATTTTGGAATGATCTGATAGAAATCTCAGACTGTTTATATAAATAGTTTTTTCATTTAGGTGGGATTCTGAGATCAGAAAGAGGTCAATCCTTGACCAAGACTTATAGCATGGCGAGTAAAATGTAAATCTGTCAGCATTACTGAATTGGTTGTTTGAGAAAGCAGGGTCAACTAAGGTGAATTCTAGTGTTAGTTCATCTAAGGAGATTAAAGCTTGCTTATTTTGTTTGTTATTTTTGTTGGATCTATCATTTAAGGGGTCGCTAACCAAGTTCCAGTCACCCCCTACTATATAATCATGGTCTGGGAATTTTGACAATAAGTTATAGATCTGAACAATAAAGTCTTCTTGGTTTATGCAGGAGGCATATGTTTAGAAAAAGTGTAGGTTTATAGGTTACTGGATTAATGCAGCTAAAATAACAGCATCTACCAATAGTATCCTTACCATAGTCTATAACTCCCTCCTTAAATGATTTTTTAATCAAAATAGCTACTAGTTGGTTTTACTACCCGAGGCAATAACTTGGGTTTACCAGGGTCTCGACGGTCTTTGTTCCAATCATCATTTAACAGGTGTGTCTCTTGGAGAAATATAATGCTTGCCTTGGATTAGTACACTAAATGAAGGAGTAGTTTCTTTTTTAACATCTTGCAAACCCTTCACATTCCATGAGTCTACCTCCCACAGCATAAATACACACAACAGATATAAAGTGTAATTAAATTTGGTCTTGCGTTTGTTTTCCTCCTCAAGTATTCATAAGGATTTGGGTAGAAATATTGTAATATTAGATGTTTTGTAGCACTAAACTCTCTTAGATCCCCAACTGTACCTAACCACATACTTACTATTTCTAAGAGAAGATTTAAGGTTAAATAATTAACAAGCCATTTCAATGAAAACAAGTCTAATAAAACTATATATACAATATATGGGATGAACCAGTGTCTGTCTCCCTGGGATGATATGCTTGACACGCCATGCTGCTTCACTAGAGACGGCTTGCACCTGTCACCCTTAGGCTTTCAAATACCGGCCAAGGATCTTGCCACCCCCATAGTGCCTTTCTTAGGCAAGACTCAAAAGACAAACCCAGCACCATAAATAGCACAAGTAACAAAAAACTGAGGGTAATGCTACTCAATGCCAGAAGTCTAAACCTCAAAATGCACGCACATGAGGCACTCCTCAGTATGGAGAAAATCGATATATGTGCAGTAACAGAAACCTGGTTTAACGCTTCAGAGAGCACCCCAGTACTACCAGGCTACAACTCATACCATACATATCAGCCACAGAACCCAAACCAAAATACAAAAGGCGGGGGCGTATCCATATTCATCAAGGATACCCATACCTCCATTAGTGGCACAGCACGATGCTTCAGAGATCATCCATGTGCAACTAACAATGGGCAAAACTGCAATTCAAACTGTAGATTGCTACAGATCACCTACCATGTCCCAGGACCCCCATTCCCCATTTCTTGTTACACTGGGAAAGTTAAAGGTCCTACCAAACACCCTAATATTGGGTGATTTCAATTACTCAAACATTAACTGGGAAAACTACTCAAGTACTAACTCACTTGCCCAACATTTCTGAGAATTTATAAACTCAAATGCCCTGGTTCAACTGGTCAACACTCCCACCAGAGGTGATAACATATTGGACCTGGTCATCACCAACATGGGCGACCAGTATTCCACACTGGAGGCCAACCCCTCGCTGGTTAGATCTGACCATAAAAAAATCACTTTGGATATCAACATTTCACCCCCACCCTTGTCAAGAAAACCACTGTGAAAAACTTCTAAAAAGCAAATTTCACATTACTTAAGACCGAGGTGGAAAGTTTCATAGCCTCCATGCTGAAGGATAATGCTGTCTAAGCTGCAAAATCCTTTACTAATGCATTCTGTGGGCACCTACAAGAATGCATGGATTGTGCCATCTCAAGCAAAACCAAGACTCACTCCTCCAAGAAAAGGAAACCAGTCTGGTGGACTCCTGCCATAAACAAGCTATACAATAGAAAAAGGAAACTAGTACAGAAAAGAGTAAAATTGCAAGAAGGGAAGACATCCCTGATCAGTATCAGCAAGAAACTACGATCCCTCATAAAATCATTCAAGGCGAGCTTTGAAAGAAAAATTGCCAAGGACTCCAAAGATTACCATGAGGCATTCTTTAGCTACATCAAGAATCTAAGTGGCAATGTTCAGATCTGCTCAGAGTTAGTGCAGAATGGAACAAAATACACTGAACTGACTGATATCGCCAACATCCTGGCAGACAGGTTCAGCACAAACTTTACCCCCCTCTCACCCCCAAAAGGGCCCATAACCATACCAGAAGAATGTAAAGTCCCTGAAATCACAGACACGCAGGTTAAAACAGCCCTCTCCAAAGCCAAAAACACAGCATCAATTGGACCAGACGGTGTCCCAGGCTGCGTCCTACACAAGCTCAAAGATGAACTATCCCCTCACCTAAACACACTGTTCAAACTCAGCCTCTCCACAGGCTACCTACCCATAGAGTGGTGCACAGCAACAGTTATTCCACTCCACAAAGTTGGAGCCACAACAGACCTCGGGAACTATCACACTATAAGCCTGACTCACTTGGTCTGCAAGGCTATGGAGCACATCATCATGGAACTCATTAACAGAGACATTGGGAATCTCCAAACACTGGACCCTACCCAGTTCAGTTTGTTAAGGGAAGATCATGCCTCCTAAACCTGTTGGACTTCTTTGAGACAGTTACCAAGGCTATAGACGAGGGAAAAGTGGTACACACAACCTACATAGACCTCACTAAGGCCTTCGACACCATTCCCCATTCTGGTACTATAGACAAGCTCACCAGCCTGAACATAAACCCCCTATATCACAAGATGGGTTGCCAACAGGCTCACGGACAGAACCCACATGATGAGAGTTGTGGGAGCTAAGTCCAACTCTAAACTGGTTACAAGTGGCGTTCCCCAGGGCTCAGTCCTAGGACCCTTCTTGTTCTGCATATACTTCTCAGAGGTACAGGCAAGCACAGGAGGACTATGGCTGACCAAGTTCACAGATGACTACAAAATAGGAACTATAATTGACTCTCTGGCTGACACAGACATCCTCCAAAAGGGTCTCACTGAGACCGATACCTGGTGTCAAAATCATGGCCTCAAGCTAAATGACAAAAAGTGCATAGTCATCCCCTTTGGAAAAAACATAGTACCCACAAACTACCACATAGGTGGTAGTCCCCTAAATACGGAAGATGTAATAAGGGATCTGGGGACCCAAGTAGATAGTAATCTCACGTTTGATAATCACATTGCCAAAGTGGTTAGAAAATCCTTCTACGTGTCCCATCTAATCACAAAAGGGTTTGCATCCAGATCAAAAGAGGTCATTGTGCCCCTCTACTCATCACTCATCAGACCCATCATAGAGTGCAGCACCCCATTTGGGATGTACCTTACAAGACACCTGGAACAGCTGGAAAGACCACAGAAGTACCTCACCATGAGGATCACTGGCATCAAACAGATTCCCTCTGCAGCTCAACTGAAAAAACTCCAGCTGTACTTGGTTGCATAATGCCTGCTCAGAGGTGATCTCTGCCTGACATACAACGCCATGTCCAACCCAGAATTGATGGACATGCTCCATCTAAAGAAAACCTTATCCCCTCGAGCCACACGCTTTAGGGATCTAAACCTCACCACAACAATAAATAGGATGTGCTGGAGGGATAGATTCCTGTCTCAGAGACTTCCCATGCTTTGGAACAAGATTTAAATCTACATTAGGCAGAGATCCTCACTAACACTCTTCAAAAGAAACCTTGACGAGTGGATGGGAAACAGAAAGTTTACCCTGGGGATCACTTCAGTGGCTCTGCTGGACAGAGGCACAGGGAACAAATCTCTAACTTAAGGGGGCAGCGAAAGCCAACACATTCTGGCTAGGCTTATAAATGCCTTCAGGCAGATAGCCTAGTACCTACCTATGAATCTATGAACCTATATATACAAACACACAAACACAAGATAAGCAACCCACCTCACATAGTCCCCCCTTAAATGCTCCTATATGTTTTAACCAAGATTAAGCCTTTGCAAACTGTTGTTGCTATAGTTACATATTGCAAAGAAATTGGTATTTGGTATTAATCACCTAGTCTATATCCACAACTTTACATTACATTATAGTTTACAATGCTCAGACCATACTGCTGTAAAGAACACAGACTTTGATAGACATTGGCTTATAAACAGTTAACTTCAGTCAGATACACTCTCCTATCAAAAGACTTTTTACAAGAGACCATGTCACGGAACAGGACAGCACATTAAAGCCTGAGAAAATACAACATTGCAGACCATTTTCTTGAATTCCATGGAGAAAAAAAAAATTCCCACTAGGAAATATTCATTAAAGTGTACTTCAAACCATATTAGCTTTTCGATTAGATAGCATATTATTGACCATATTATATACCAAAGAACAGCACTAGATAGTTAATGAAGCTGATTGCTATAAATATTTGTTGTCAGTTAAGTTTAGGTAAGCTAACTTAAAGTTGCTGCATTTACCCTGTCTTGATGAGCAGTTGCAGGCTGCCTGTAAAAGGTAGACATCTCTGATGTTGTCAGGGAATGTGCTGCCTTGATTTAATCACAGATTTGCTTTATTGTCTTTATTTTTCTTCCTTTTTCCCCTTTTCCCTTTTTTTCTTTTTTCTTCTCTTGTTGAATCCTTGTAAAATGAGCTGCAATGACAATTGCTGACCTGGGACTCCATTACCCAGAGAATCCTTGCATGAAGGTAGGAACTAGTGCTGTGTCACATCCTAATGCATCCCTCTATATACAGGAAGTTGAAAAATGGCCAGAAAAGATGCAGACGTGTTTCCCAGCATGACAGAGATAATTGTTCCCTTCCTTAGTGTGGAACTTTGCAACAGAAGCCTCAGCCTGCTAAATGGAGCTTCCACTGGCAACTTCTAACTGCAAATGGGGATTAAAACTGTAAAGAAGGCTGTGAGGGACAAGATGAGACATCCAGAGCTTTCCAGACCACATTTTACAACACAGGCCAGCTAATGTAGCTTTTAGATAACACTTTTACTTACATTTGTCAGGTTATAAAAAGGGGAATATAGTTTAAAGCTTTTTTAAGGATTATTTCAAGCTTTGGAAGTTCTCCAAATGCCTTACTAAAGGCAGTGGCTTCAGAATTATTTTTGGCTGAGTATTTTTGTTCATTACTTGTAAAAACAAGGGCACTGGGTTATTTAATTTATGTTTTTGTTGATGAGAAAAACACAGCAGGGAGCCAGTTGTTGTCTTGCCTGCTTGATAGACATTGGTAAGTCTTGTGAAAAAGTTATTTTGTGCCCCTGCCACAATAAAGTACCCTTTTGTTTTGCTGCCTGGAGGACTTCATGTACATGTTGGTAGTTTAAGATTTTTGCATATATCTGACGTGGAGACTTAGGATCTTGAGACCTTCGGAGGGCTCTGTGGGCTCTTTCTATAACAATGTCATTGGTGGTCCGATTTTTTCCAAAAGTGTATTAAATATATTTTTAAGGATATCTTGGAGCTGTGACTGATCAACAGATTCTGGAATCCCACGTATATGAATATTATTCCTCCTGCTTCGAGCTTCAAGGTCTGTGATTGATTTTGCAGTTCCTCTAGTAAACAGTCATTATTTTTTAACTGTTTTTGGAGTTCTTCTATTTCCATTTCGTTTGCTGCGGACTTGGCTTCAGCATGGTCAAGGTGAGTTACAATTTGTTCCAAAGTAGATTCAAACTTACTCATTTGTTCAGAAAAGTTTTGGATAACAGGTTGTATAGGCATTAAGGCAGACTTTAGTTCATCCATAGAGTAGAAACCTTCAGGCTTATTTTTGGAAGTGGATTTTGTTGTTGCTTCTTGCTGTTTCTGAATTCAATGTCTTTTAGTTAAAGTTTCTTTTTCAGGAGAAAAAAAGTTGTGATAATTTGGTTTTGGTTGTTTGTGAGTCCATTTGGTCTTGTTTTTTAAGCATCTTCAGGTAGTTTATTTGATTATTTAGTTCTTGATTGCTGACTGTGCTATGCTGAGTTCAGTACAGGCCCCAGGCTGCCATGAGGTTTCCAGTGACAAAGTTCAGATTTAAAATATAAAGATTGCACAGTGCTGAATGAAGAAATAATCCCAGCTGCTTAGCCCTGATGATTAGTAGAGTATATTGCTGTCCGCTCTGGTATAAACACGGAGATTAACAAAGTTTGATTGCAAAGATTTAACCTGATATTTGAGGAGCTCTACAGAGTGAGTGATCACAGGGTGGTGGCCGTCTTGGAATCCAGCATAGTGACAGCATTATGAGAACAAGACTGTAGAGTGAATTTTGTGGCTCTGTTAATGGCAGCAGTCACACTATGAATGCAGCAATGTGGTCCCACTATGAAGAGTCATGTGGCCTATGAGACATGCACAGTGAGATGGCAAGCCCAATGCTATGTGTGAAATACATAAGGAATATGAATATAACAGTTTGTCTGGTTGTTACTCTCTTTAACTACTTGTATATGTCTGTCTTTGTGTATAACATCTTCACTTTTTGATATTTTTTACAAGAGGTAGCAATTTCATTTTTGAAGAAGAAGGGTAAAGAGAATGGCAGGAAGGGGCATTTGTGGGAAGGAAGAAAGAAGGAAGGAATACAGCAGGTAGCAGGATCAGAGAAGCAAACGTAAAATGCACACAGAAACAAATAGCTATGGATACAAACAGCACAACAGCTGAGAGATGAAGTCAAACTGAGAGACAACAATGCATATGGAGAAAGGCACAAGGAAGGGTAACACAATGAAGGGTGATAGAGTGAGTGGAGACCTCAACCCCATTACCACAATCAACAGAACATGATGGAGGGACAGGTTTATAACCCAGGGACTGCCCATACTCTGGAATAGACTTCCCATACATGTCAAGCAGAGAACCTCATTGGCCCTCTTCAAGAAGGATCTTGATGAGTGGATGGAAATAGAAAGTTCACCCCCGGGGATCACTCCAGTGGCTCTACTTGATAGAGGGACTGGTAACTAACATCAGGTGGCATGATGCCAGGAATAACTATGGGCTAGGCTTGTATAGGCTCCAGGGCCATTAACCTAGTACACACCTATGAACCTATAGACTCTAGCAGCTGGCTTTTCAGGTCTTCCAGCTATACAAAGAGACTATACAGGGTTCCAGTCATGAGTTCATTTCACGCAGCAGATGCTCAGGAGAAGGACCCTCTGCCATCCTCTGGAGAGGTGGTCATATTGGCCACTGGCAAGCTGTGTAGGCCATCCTCCCCAAGATGACCTTCATTCCCCTCATTATATAAGTCTAATGACTCAGCAGCAGGCACAGTGGCTAGTGCAGACTAAACGGGCTGGCACTGCTCTACATATGCAAACACAGATGAGATTGTATAAAGGGGAAAGAAAAGCATAAGGAGAACAATACAACATGTAAGTGCACAGGTATATGAAAACTAGGATTTCAGTCTTATACTATGCACATCTGCATACTACATGTATGACACTGCCTGGACAGCCTGTCACTTTATCATGAAACAGGCTTCCCGTATTAAGACAATCTCCACTAATACTGTATAGCATAAAATAAACAGTGGACAGTACAATATGGCCTTGGTAACAGAAGGCAAGAAGTGCAGCAGGCAATATTCAGAAAATACTCTGAAAAAGCCTACATGCAGCATTTAGTATAAAATGCTGTTTTACTCTTTGTGATCTGTGCCTTCTGTAGATAGGGTGTCATACAATACCCCAACAAGCTGTTGACAGGCATGAGCTTTGTACACCATCACAAAGGTCCAACAACTGCTCCTAACAATCCCTGTGCAGCATATAGAAAAAGGCTTTAATTTTAAGGCTGTGCTATGCAGGAGCCATTCAGAATCTAGCACATGAAGAAGTCATGCTCATTCAACATGTAAGCATAATACAAAAAATGGTAACTATGTGCACATGACTTCGTGTTATGGCCAGCAAGTAACATGCATCACCAGACAGTGAGGATATGCTAGGGAAAGTCTCACTAGCATAAACAGGCAGTACTGAGACCTTTTCAGTGTTTCTGCATAAGCACAATGTGCATATGACCCTATATCCTTGAAATATATAGGGATAAGCATAGTAGTGCTGGCTTTTGGTGCTATGGTAGGCATTAAGTTAATCATTCATAGAGATGTTTATGCTAACTGTCCTCATTATCCAATATCACCATGCTAAGAGGCACATTTTAATGAGTTAAAAAACTTAGCTAGCATACTGCATATGACAACCAACTCTGAAACAGGAATTCAGTGGACATGTGTTTGCACTGTCATGTAGGCACACTGAAAGAAATCAAGACAAGTGTACGTCACAACTGAAGTAAGCAGACAGAGGTGAATAGATAGAAGTGTGAGTTAACATAGTACAAGTCATGACAGACACTGCACACAAGGGCATAACAGGCTCTATCTGGTTGTAAGAGTAGAACAATATACCACATGTACATAGACTGCAAGACAAGCTAGAGTAAAAGTGAGTCTTCATGTACATAGGGAACAATGCTTGCCATCAGCCTAGTGTTGTGAGAAGGCGAGCAGTGGTAATATGCCTAATGCTCCTGTCAGTATGTTACAGGGTGTGAATGGTGACAGCATATTATTAGACAGATTTGTGTCCTCTAAATCGAGCCAAGAGGATAAACCAAAGATTTACAGACACAGAAATCTGCTAAGGACAGTCATGCATGCAGACACACACACACACACACACACACACACACACACACACACACACACACACACACACACACACACACACACACACACACACACACACACACACACACACACACACACACACACACACACACACACACACACACACACACACACACACACACACTGATGCACAGAACAGCAATGTAAAAATTCACTGCAGGCCCTAAACATATATGCATGTATATCTTTGACAAGTGAAAATCATCCATTGATTTCCAGGATCAGGTGCTGCAGGGAGTCGTGGAGGATATCAATGCTGTAGGCAGCCACAGGGTTGCTTATATTAGACTGCAAGTCAATATAAACACGCAAGATATGCTAGGGACATGCTGGGAACAGATCCACCAAAGAAGGAGGATGACCAGTAACAGAGAAGCAGATCAGAGAGATGGAAGTTTTCCTACTAATAATGACCACAACAGCTATTATAAACCCCATACCCGCTGGTGGCTTGACTGTGAGATCCAAACTGGTTATGATTACTCACATATTCCAATACAGTTGTATGCCAATCCACCGTATGTGATGAGGATTATTCAGCAAAACATATGTGCTTATCTGTCTGGTTATGTCATGTCTCCAACTGTAACAAACTGCAACACAAGGTATGTATGTACATATATGCTAGTCACATAATTGGCATGTGTCACAATGGAGGTCTTGTGTTGAGCGGCATCATACATATGCTCCAGCAGTGCCACAAGTAGGTTATATTTATCTATTCATAAGGTACACTGGTTAAAAGTTCAGCACAGTAGATTATCACATATCTGATGTCAACATATTAACTGTGATTGATAATAATGACACCTGCACATGGCACAGTCTGATAACACAGTGAGCCTGTCAGCAATATCATCACTGGAAGACATTTACACATCTCATGCATATGGGATAATAATGGTGAGGCTTTCTTAACATCCATCACCACCTGTGTGCAGCACTGGGCATCCTGTCCATGTTAGCCTCACACATGCTATACAGGTGTCTCCATCACATATGGCATCTGCAAGCCATACTCCATCTGAGGTACATGCACTCATTATAGGGCAGTGTCACATAGGTGACCATCCAGCCTGATTATGTCCTGACCAAGGTGCCACACTTCATATCAATCAACAGATGTACTGGTCAGTGATCCAAGCACAAACAGACAGGCAGATAGACAGGCATTGTGCATGCCATGGTAGAGATTGTACATGCATTGTGTGGACTATATGAGGGACAGCAGGTACTGCAGGCACTTTTGTTTGACCTGGACCACATAAAGAATGTAGGCATATATAATGACCTCATGCACACACACCTGCAGAGATCAGTGCTAACCCAATATATACCTATTGTAACATCTCTGAAGATACGGGCACATTGCCATGATAATTGTGTAAGGTTCTCTATGTGCAGTAAATGGTCTCAGGCAAGGCTTACATAGCTGACACACACTGTTTCTTAGTCTGCATCATTGTTACCCCTACCTATGGCTGCTTCCACCCATAGGTGTGGTCTGTCTCATGGTCATGGCCACAAGTCATTTGTATCCACCACAAGGGAGGCCGACTTGCTCAGCTGTACTGGATCCCAAAGTTTTAAAATGCTCATGTTTTCTGTTGGCCTACTAACTGAAATGTCTAGCCATGGATATCCTTGAGGTCATTCATGCAGTTCATTAATTCCCTCCTTATATGGGATGCCACATTGTGGTTCCCTACATGCTGCCAAAGTGCCACGCCATCCCTTACACAGAATGCATCCAACTCTTAACATTGCAGCACCAGAAATCCCACCTGGCCAAAGTTAATTATATGGATGCTCTAACGTGACGAGGGAGGTTGTAACTATTATATTCCATCCAATCTGCTATCAGCTGGTGATTGAGGTCAGATCCACCTCCTGAATCCCTGACAAGTATGGTAATGTTGCTGTCACCTATCATCATGCTCCACCCCAACTGTGAAAATGAATAATGACGGTGGCCTGGCCATTCCTATGTTCTGCATGAGTGAGGTAATAATGTCTAATGTACAATATATCCAGTCAAAGCTTTGTAATGCATGGCTTGGGTGTATTACCACATGCATTGTTTTTATTCTGTGTTTTCCTTGTCATGACCCTTAATTGTGAACAAATTACATTTCTTTGCCAATGTTGTAATGTACTACACAAGCCTCTGACTTGCCTGCTTACCTGGGGAAATGCTGCAGATAGTTACTCCAATTCCTTATTGCCTGACTACACTTCTTCTGCAGCCAAGGGTCTGCCAGTTATTGCTGTGATGTCCCCATGTTATAGCAGCTTTCATATTACCATATTGTACAATATAATGCACACCAAGTATAATCTATGCATACTGCAGTGTGCCACCAGATGTATCCAAACAGCAGAAGTGGGCATTCAGGAAACTGAACATACATTTAACAAGGTAAGTCTGCCATGGTTTGGGGGCTTTGGAAAAGGGTCATCAGTCAAGTAGATACCATTATGAATGCCTTATTGCCTATGTTCACAGGTGCAGCATATCTAGAACTCTGTAGCTGACATTGTGTGTGCCTGACAACTAAATTACCTGTAAAAAGTCATTCCACATGAAGTCCTGGTAGAGACTACATACATGCCAGATAATGGAATTATGGATTCTGCTTGGATGGTACAAAAATACATATAATACTCTGTGTATTGCACACCACCTGACAGGAGACAAAGTGGATACCCTGACAGCTGATATACTGGGTCTATATTACAAGATCGAAACTTCAGGTAGTCGAATACCTAAAGCTCGATCTATAAATATCAAAAGCCAAAAACCGCGAATGGCCACTTCCACAAGTTTTTCATCAGGCCAAAAATTCACTTGGCTGTTTTGTGGAATTTGCCCTTTTGCCCACTGTAGACTGATCTAGGAGTTGGTATATTTACTTAGGGTGGTGTGGTGGGTGAAGCCCCCCCCCCCCACTTGATTTGGGTTTAAAAGTTTGTTTTTTGTTTCATATGGCTAAGTGAATTATTTCCGTGTGGAAGTGGCCATTTGCGGTTATTAGGTTTTGATATTTACAGATCGAGCTTTAGATATTTGACTACCTGAAGTCTTGTAATATAGACCTGATATACTGGGCACCATGTAGAAAAAGGGGGACCATCAAAGAAATAAGGGTGCAATTAGTGAAGCTGTAACTTCCCAATATGTAAGTGCAATAAGGTACTTGGAAGTGTGTGCCTGGTACAGTTATTGCCATGGTGATATATGTGCACTGCATTCCTCCTTGCCATTTACTGCATATACAACAGTATAATATTATCAACACAGAGCTCTATGTTACTGGAAATGTATTAGCATTTTAAGGGTCCTCTAGCAAAATCTGATTTTAACTGGTGTTATAACAGTTGTATTATAACTGAAGTTAACTAAAATGTGATGTTTATACAAACTGAAAAAAAGTAATTACAGAAGTGTCATTTGGCAATAGCTGTTAAGTTACATGTGGTTATAACAGTGAAATGGATAATGAAATAAAGGTTGGAATAAGAAAAAAGGCACTGGAAATACAATGGCAGCAGAAGGGGCAGGAACAATGGAAACAAATGACAAGCAATAATGGAAAAGGCAAAAAAAGAAAGATCATAACAGTACAGGGTAGCCGTAGGAAGAAAGTGCTACATATATCAGATGATACTGTACAGCGGACAAGAAAAATAAAGTAGCAGACTCTGTAACGGAATCTAGAATGAAATCCAGTGAGATGGTATGTGAGATTGGCAATGAACATATATTCAGTTTTATCAGAAATAGTCTGGCAATGTATTAGAAAATGTCAATACTCAATTATGAGAGATAACAGAAGCAAGGTAAAATGTTTTAGCTTGATGCACTTCCACACCGCACTGTAATAAATCACTTGGATGATGTAGCTTGTTCTAGATAGTATAGTTTAATGAAGTATACCAAGGTTGCTTTGAACTGACAATAAGATACATTGGTGTGGACTGTTTTGGGGGGATACCCGCCACAAAAAGCTATTTGAATAGACAGCATGACCATATTTCAAACAGCAAATGACTTACATATTTGCTTAGTGATGTCAGAGACTGAGGGGATGAGGATTACTTTAGTGCTGTCCTAAAACATAGATGTCTGCTTTAATAAATCATTTTTTAAACTATTATGTCTACCCTTAATAGTTACTGAGTTTTAGAAATAAATTTGCTTCATACTCTGCCATTTCCTTCTCTATAGGCATTATTTCAAGGCTAAATCTTACTTTCTTCAGTTCTTTAAGTAAAGGATTACACTGCATGTCTTTTTGTAGGGTTTCCTCATATACACAGACATGCAGGATTTGTTAACTGCTCAATTACAGGTTCAACAACACCATTATAGACAGATAATTGGTCAGGCAAGAAGTGGTGTAGATTGATGGTCTCTTAAACCTTCAGAATATCTCTTAAACCTTCAGAATATCTATATTTTTGCTTCATATTATGGTATATTCTTCAAATAATGTGTTGCTTTCTGTCAAATCACTAAGGATTGAGGTCTATAAATGACATATATTTGAGCTTCAGACAGCATATCCTTCAGAAAAAGAATGCTAATGCAAAAACTATTATTCCAGCAACTTTATAAATTTCTAAGAACAATATTAAAATTTTGCCCCTGATTTTGAACCTTCATTCGTCCTTCATTTTGGCTTTGCCAAAATCTCTTTAGCTTAGAGTTTGAAAAGTATGTTCCCTGATGTACAATGACAGCTTTGTTGCAATGTAAATGTTATGATATATTTATGCCTTACCAAAAAATTGTTTAGCATTGAAATCTTCCCAATACTTTTTGAAAACTAACCATATTACTGTAATATCCATCCAACTACAAATATAAATAAATCCGTTACAAAATGCTTGTTTTAAAACATCGGGAATTAGTATGAATTAATTAGTGTTATTTAAGTCATGGAAAACAAAATTAAAAAGTACTGTATGTAAACAGGGGAAATATAACAACTAAATCTGCCACTTGTAAATTACTAATTCATTTAAGTGCAGTGAGAGTCACGTATTCTGAGCAACATCAGTATGTAGCAATTTGTAAAAGCAATATGCATAAACTGAAACGCAGCAAAGTTACCCAACACATACATTTCTGAAGCATTTATTCATATACAGTATGGAAATTGCTGTCTCTGCAGCTCATAACAGCCTTTTTTGAAATTCAATATAATTGTGATATGTATGAAACATGCTCAGATTTAAAAGTCAGCCCTTTAATAGGTCAAATACAAATACACATTTATGATAATATTCTGTATTCACTTGTAATATTATTTACTTCTATTTGTTATTCATTATGCGTACTGAGTATTTATTAAAAAAGAAAAATATTCATTTTATTGTTTTATTTCCAGATATGCATGAGTAAACAGTTTCTCAAAAACAGAATTTTAAATAACATCATGTTGCTATGGTTATAAAAACAAGTTGCTGGCATTTTGTTACATTGCCATTTCAGTTGTTATAACAGTATGCTTTTTTTTCTTTGCATTTATATCTGAGAGTCAGTCATAACCTATTGTAATGTATGAAGGTCTTCCTAATACAGGGATACACAATGCAAAACTTGTTGTAAGTCAAGTTCTACTAAATAACGCCTACAGTGGTGAAAGGGAAATACGTATTTTTTTTATCCTTGGTCTAAACAATTGCTTAGTGCTGGATGTGATCATCCAAAACAATAAGTGAAAAGGTCACATAGAAAAGCCAACTTACAGAAAGACTGAGGCAAAGCAGAGTCTTTAGTGAGCAAAACATTCAACCTCCTTTAAAGAAAGCCCACAGAATATTTACAAATAACCTCTTATGGACATTCAAGTGTTCCAGTTCCTTGGCTTCTGAATGCCTACCAGCTTTTTACTTTTCTGAACCTTTACTAACACATTCAGGCCAGTATAACCAAAACCCACTACCTGAAGAAAGAATGTATATCACTCTTTTATGGACACATACGCACAACATAAATAAACAATTTATCTGTTCATTGAAAGCAAATGGATTATAAAAAAGCCTACTCTTCATAAAATTAGGGTAACTACAAAATATCTCAAATAACAACCAAACCAACAAGTAGAAAGGTCCCTAAGAAAAGCTATACAAGCAAAAATAAACTAATGGTCCAAGCAAACCAAAATCTCCACTGAGCAATTCCTTAAACATCCATAGAGGGTTGCCCAAGGTATATGTGCAAATGATCCTTGCATATATCCCAATAGGTCTCCTTCAAAGAAGGTCAAAGATATTACACAGTGGATACTCTTGTTTGCATGTGTCTTTCAGTTATTTTTTGCCTATGTTTTTTTTCTGTTTGAGCTTTTCACTTGTTGGTTAGATAGTTATTTTACATAGTTTACGGTCATCCTAACATTATGGACATCAGAGTATTTCAAAAGAAGCATGGAATTATTCGCTTATGCAGCACCGATGAGTTTATGTATGAAAGTAAATAAGCGTGTCATGTTGGTAGCTATGGAATTTGGTTTTATTAAATTGATTATATCAAAAAAGACTTAAAGTTATTGGGTAGTCAGAAACTATGGAGCTAGAACATATATATGTCCATAAAAGGACATTTGTAGATACATCGATGGGTTTCTTTTACAGGAAGTTTAATGTTTTGTACAGCAGAGATTCTAATTTGCTTTGATTTATTATTTTTTTTATTTACTGTTATCAGGCTTCATAGCCTAGCCTACAGCACCTGGCATTCCCTGTCAGTCTCTCATCCAAGTACTAACCAGGTCCAACCCTGCCTAGCTTCCGAGATCAAGTGAGATTGAGCAAATTCAGGGATTTATGTTCAAAACCATTGCAATTTCTGCTTTAAATCTACAGAAATCAAGTTCTTATTTTAATAATACAACATACCCACTGTAATGTTTTATTTGCTTTTTTGTTTGATAGGAGCACATTACAAAAACTTCTGTGAAATGCTAAGTACAGCATGAACATTATGAATTTATGTATAGGATTCAGGCAGTCATCAGATCAAGGTAGGATGGATTCCAAAAGCCTCACTTAGGTACTATGTGCTCCTTTCCTAGAGAGTGTAGGGCATTCTCATTAATCTTTCCATTGGCAGTAAAAGTTCTGACTTCATGGTATTCCGTTTCATGTAATCACTTTGCAGCAATATTAAGAGACCATCCACTGATTAAGACAAGCATTATTTTTGTTTTCTCATTTTATCACAACCTTAACATTCTGTAGCAATCCCATGTAATGCTATCTTTAAAAATCTGTGGTATGTGTGGATCTGAATAGTTTGACAGAAGATTTGGCTATGCAACAGTCTAGACAATCATATCCTGTAGTTATAGCATTTGGAATGAACAATGAAATATGTCAATAGGCTTACCTAAAATAACAGCTGAAATAGTGGTTTGTGACATCAGAGTCTTATTCTATTCTTCCTTACCTTTTGTACTGATTTACTTATAATAACTGAAAGTATAGATGATGTAAAATGGTAAAACACCATGCCCAAGTAGGAAGAATTTTAGGACAATTGACTGAAATGTAAATGCTTTAAAATCTTGTACTGCTTTTAATAAACCCCCTTGAACAGGTGATGTTTTTATAGACTTCCTGAAAAGGATGTCTATATGATGAAGGGCATCCATACCATGTGAAGGAGAATAAACAAAATGGTTGCTAAGGTATAAGAAACTATTGTGGGTAGGTGTGACCGGTATTACATAAGGCCTTGTGAACAAAAAAACAAGCATCTTAAAAATTATATTACTACCTCCAGGTAAATAATGTGCTGTATAGTGTTGATGTAACAAGAATTGGACGCTCCTGTTAGAAAATAGTCAGTGTAATTCTAAAAGATATGAAGGTAGCAGAAGCCATCACTTTGGCACTAAGTCTGGGACCATAACAATAGCATAACATGAGATGATTCTACTTCATGCATTAATACTGCTAGATTACTTGATGGAATCAAGATTTTGATCAGTGAGATACTTTTTTTTAAAGATAAAAATAATAGGACTTATCAAGATCTCCAGCTTAGTCATTCAGTGAAGCACACACTGCAGAAAACTCCCAGATCTAACAGAGCAAGACTTAACAAAATTGAGCTTATTCCTCCTTTAAAAAATATAGCACAAAAAACAGCTTAGCATGATGATAAAGTCTGTCATGTGCTCCTCCAGAGTTAAAATGATGAAAAATAGAGATATTGTGTTTCCTATGAATGATATCTCTGAGTGCAGGATGTGCACTGTGAATAATACAGACTGCAGGACTGTGGCACACAGAACCACACAATACAACAAATAGCCCCTTCACTACACATACGGGGAATGGGATGTTGCTGGACTCCCCGCCTGGGTCTGCAAGATGAAAAACTGCTAAACCAATTTGTGGATACAATTTTTCATTGACTTTGGTAATGAACCTTTCCCACATTTTCCTTCTTTGTTATTTCTAAGCAGCATATTACTTAATTTTGTGTTGTCAATGCTCACTGTACTATCTATATGCAAGTTTCAAATAGAATTGGGACAATCATAGCCTTCTGTGTTAAGTACAAGTCTCTTCCATGTAGTCTGTACTCCTGTTAGCTGTTAGATTGCTTATTGTTATCCAGTCCCACTATTTCCATTTTTATGAAACTCTGAATTTTCTTGAACTCTACCGTGTAACTTGTTTAAGATTCAGAATGTGATGTGATATCCCATTACCTCCTTACCAGTGATGTATATGGAAGTATCTTGACTTCTTGTGATTTACTGGTTACTCCTTTGAGTATGGGGTGTGCTGTAGTCTAAGCCTTCCTAACTGAATGTAGCACTGCCATCATATCTTAATGTATTATCTCTATTAATTATCTATCTTTAGTACCTTTCCATTTATTTTGTAATTGCATGTTCACCTTTTTCCCAAATATCTGGAAACATTTGGTGGTGCTAAGGGTGAGACTGTTGTTACTGCAGGAAAACCTGATCTCATTCATACTAACGAGGTATTTTTGCATGCTTAATGGAGGTAACTTTTTCTCAGTTTCCAGTCATCAGCATATTTTGCTAAGTGCATCATTGCTTTTGCAGCCTTACTAGAGGTTACAGTTTCTCAGTTTGCAGTAGTAAGCATGTGTTACTAACTGCAGTTCTCTACCTATTGTTTTATCAAAAAATAAAGACAGACACTATAGTAGTGGTCCCAGAAAAGGGTGCTTTATTGTTCACTTCACTAGACTTAGGTACCCTGCTAGTCATGTTTTTTCTGCTCTTCTTCTCGAGCAATGATGTCTTCATTATAATATGTAACTGCTAATGTTGAGTTGAGCGAGATTATTTGTAATATCTCTGGTGTGTGTAAGGGTAATGACATCCCTTTGAGATGTTTAAGCATGCAGTATGTGCAGTCAGAACTTTATCCAATGCCACTGTTACCTTTTCAAAAATATTAATAGGTTAAATGAGATCTTCCGATATTAGAAACTACATTGTTTCGATTCAGCGTATATAGGGTCACAAGTGTCCTTTAGGGCAAGTTCATTTGTTATCAATTTCATCATTTTGTGGAAAATACATGTCAGGCTGTTTGGTCTTCACTTATTAGGATTTAGGATGTATAAGGACCTTGCTTCTCTCTGTCCCTCTCTAAGATTTTATTCTATTTTCACAATCTGGCCTGATCTGAGTAGTCTTATCGGTTTAGTATGATCTCCATAGATTTTATTTAGTCTGGATTTGTTTACTGAGTTAGACTTGTTGAAAATAATACTTTTCCTATTATATAGTTTACTGAGTTTATGCACGTTCATGATCAGGATCATTGCTGCAGTTTCATTTATAATGTGTGGGAATTACACCTCAGGTGGTATCTTGACCATCCATCCCTCCCCACTCCCTAGATATTGGCAATGCATGACATATATAAATTGGAGAATATCTTGCACCATATTCTGTTTGTTTTTGTTGTAATGGAGTCCACCAAAAATTAGTCCTTCATTCCATCCCGGCAACCTCTAGAGCTGGGATGACTCCCCAAATTGAGAATTGCTAGTTTTGTTGTTTATTTGTTCTCATTATTTTTGCTGGTGAGTTCAGAGCTCTCACTGATTGTAAACACATTCTTCAGAAGGGCTACCACTAAGTAAATATGTGGATAATCGATACCACCAAAGATTTTTGGTTTTCAATGTTTATTTTGCTTTTGTTCTCATCATTTTTCCTGGTGAGTTCAGAGCTCTCAATGATTCTAAAAACATTCTCCAGAAGGGCTACCACTAAGTAAATATGTGGATAATCCATACCACCAAAGATTTTTGGTTTTCAATGTTTATTTTGCTTTTGTTCTCATCATTTGTCCTGGTGAGTTTAGAGCTCTCAATGATTCTAAAAACATTCTCCAGAAGGGCTACCACTAAGTAAATATGTGGATAATCGATACCACCAATGTTTATTTTGCTTTTGTTCTCATCATTTTTCCTGGTGAGTTCAGAGCTCTCAATGATTCTAAAAACATTCTTCAGAAGGGCTACCACTAAGTAAATATGTGGATAATCGATACCACCAAAGATTTTTGGCTTTCAATGTTTATTTTGCTTCGGCCAGACAAAGTAAGTATATGATCACAAATGTTATGCCTTGTTTAATAAGACAATCCACTTTAGAGGTCATATTATCTCAGGCTAAGGTTAAAACACAAGAAAAGAATCTGGATGTAGGCAGGGAACACCGTAATCTGTTTCCAAGGGAGAACCATCTTCAGGAGATAACAGCAAATATTCCAAATGCTAATGTAAAATGTGTAAGAAGTCATTTGCTAAAACTACTGCAAGTAGTGTCTGTGTGTGTGTGTGTGTGTGTGTGTGTGTGTGTGTGTGTGTGTGTGTGTGTGTGTGTGTGTGTGTGTGTGTGTGTGTGTGTGTGTGTGTGTGTGTGTACCTGTGCAAGTCTTTTGTAACCCTGTCATATCCATTAGAGTCTGAGACCATTGGACATGGAGAAGTGCACCCTTATTAGCCTCTAGATCCAGTATCTCCTTCTCCAGTATTTGCCAGTGACCCTTCAGAGGCTAATAGATGAACAGAAGCATCTCAGACTTTCCAGGACTCTTCAGAGTTGTGTACTGCATTACAGCTAAATGCCAGATGTCCTTACATATCGCTCTTGCAGTATTGTTTATGTAATGGTTCCCCTCAATGGATAGCCCAGGATACCAAAGCCTTTAGTACTTATAGGTGTCATAAGTTACACATATACTCCCCTCACATAGCATAGGGCATAAAGGTGATGTATGGATGCTCACACTCAATGGTTTGTTGTCAGTCCAAACACCATTTTTGAATGTCTATCTGAATGCCCATCTGCTGTGCTGGTTAAAAAACTGTGTTTTCAGATAAGTGCCCTGTTTAATTTTTTTCTCTTTCTTCTGTCTTTTGTTGTTGTTGGGTTCATGTCATCCAAAAAGGGAAAATGTCAGTGCGGGAGACAGATTCCCTATAAAGACTGTCATGACCAGTATCTCTTTTGTTTGGGTGCTTCCCACTATTATACACAGTTTTCTATCTGCCAGGTGTTTGCACCTAAGACTCTTCGTAGTTGTTTCTCCTCCTTGTCCATATATCTGGAGAACAATCATCTAGGTTGTTGGCTTAAGGTGCTAAAGCAAAATCCCCGCATCCTGAGAGCCAGCCATTTGTCAAGAAGAAAGCTAAATAAGTTAGGTTTGATCTACCTGTTGTAGAGCTTTTCCCAAATGTCTCTCTTGAGGCTGGTAAAAGCCAGCAGAACCAACCTGTCAGAGAGTGGCATATATTTGGCTTATCACAAGTCCTTGGTGGCTTTTAAATGTCTGTACCTGACACTGAAGAGGAGCTTTGACTGATTGTATCTGAAGAACTGAGGAGGATTCCTCAGATCTTAGTTATGGAGGAGATTTCGATGGCATTTTGAGTGAACATCCCACAAAAAATAAACAGAAAACAAAACATACTTCCTCTGTTGTTAAAGATCCCCAATGTGAATGGCAAGATTTCACTCACGGTTTATTTAATTTTTTTAAGGCCATGAAGCTTCCCCAAGAGGTCTCTGTTTCTGATCCTTCCTGGTCTTCCACCCTAGTCAAGAGGCCTAGGGAACTGGATTCCTCGGATGAGGTCCTGCACTCAGAGGAGGAATCTTTGGCTTATTCTTCCCAAATCTCTTTCCCCTTGGACTGTGGTTCAGTGGAGAAAGACTCCATTAGTCCAGATTCCCCTTTAGAGGAGCTCTTTTTTGGGGATACCATTGCCAATATGATGGCTTATTTTAGGAGGGATTGTTCTCAAGTCTATGAGTTTCAGAAAAGATATTATGAGCTCCTGCAGGTAAAGTCTCACAAGCTGCCTGCTGTTCCTCCTATTCTGGATGTCTTTCTGGATACTTTCCTTGCAGCGCCTTCATCCCCTCACTCTCAGCCTCCTTCACCTAAAAAGCCAGATGAATTGATTAAAGTGCTTTAGGAGTGTAGATTTCTTTATAAATGACCTTCTGCTGAACCCTTCCTTTTCAAGCCATCCAAGTTGCTGGCATCTACCAAGCTGTTGCCTTCTGATAAGGATATTAGGACTATGGAAAGGTTGGGCAAGAAAATTTACACTGCTGCCATTTTATCCTTTATTGCCACTAACTACCAGACTTGTATGACCGTATATTATTTTGGCTGTACTTTCTCAGGTTTCTAAGGTGGTTTCTGACCTTCCTGACTTTGAAGTGAAGGCTTCAGCCCTTTTCCTGCTAGACTGTACTTTTCAAGTTGCCTGCCAATCTTTAAATGTTTGAATAAAGTTAATTATTAAATGTGTATTTTTGTATATGTTAGTACTACTTATAATCTCTGCTGATACATTTGCTATTTATTTATCCTTTGTTAACAAGGTTATTCCCATGAGGATAGTGTTCTCTTTTCAGGTGATATCCAAGGTGGAATTTATACTACTAGACAAAATTTGGTCTTTTTGATAGGTATCGTGAGATCTTTTATATCCACTTGAGCAACCCAGGAGGTAGAGAGGTTTGAGCCCAGTCATCGATAAGATTCAGACCCAAGTACTGGAGAATGCTTCTGCTTTCAGTGGTATGGTAAATCCTAGAGGATAGTCAGACAGTGTCTGTAATGTAATTTATGGGTTAGTAACCTCTATGTCTCTTTGTTGATAAATGCGGTTAACTTTATTCTGTGTAATTAGGTTTTGAGTGTCTAGAAATCATTATTGTGATTTTATTACAAAACAATTTCAGTAATAGTGTGTCATCAATGTCATTGTGTGTAAAGCTAATGACAGGTGTATGTGTTAGGTAATGTGGATGGCTGAACATATCATCCTTGTATTGCAACAAGCAAAGGAAATGCTGCTATTACTTATACATCAAATTAATGTCCTTCTATCTTGTGAGATCACAACTGACAGAAGAAGCACCTACATCATGGATAGAAAGAATTTAGATGACATCACTGATCTACTGTAGTATGAATGTGATGATGACATGGTTGAAGATTCAGAGTCTGATGTGGACTGTTCCATATTAGAAGAGAGCAAACATGGAGAATCTGACCCTGAGGATGATCTTACATTTACTAACATTGCTGATAAGGAATCAGGAAAAAAATGGCAGTAATACATGGCAATGTGGATAGCAATAGTGAGTAAGACAATACCTCACTAGTGCATTTATGCTGTAAGGGACATTCCAGTGATACTGATGAAGATGATATTCCTTTAGTATATCTTGCTGAGAAAGAATGCTGCAATGTATCACAAGGGTTTAATGCACAAGGCATGGACAGCCCAAAACAACATACTTCTGTTCAGGGGAATGAAATCACATCTGGAGTGGAACCTAGAGATCTAGTTATGCCTAAACAGTCAACCTCTGGTGATGTCACCGGTGAACATGTGCATCATGCACCTGAAAAGATAAATGCACTGCCTGCATGTGGAGTGAACTTGCAAACTGCATCACAATTGCAGTACTCTTCACCATTTGAAGATGCATACTGGTATTACATTGTGTTTGCAGTTCCACTAGCAGAGTTTGTGGAGACAGTTGATGCAGTGAACTTGATGCCTTCAGAAATTAAGGAGAGTGATTTTGTGAATAACTTCTTCCCACCTGAATTGTATGAACTCACGGTTCAGGAAACAAACCAATGTAGTACACAGGTACAGGCAAGCCATAATACAGATCATCATTGGAGTCCTGTGACAGCACAGGATATCTGTGTATATATGGGAATGCATACAGCAATGTCTATGGTATGCATACCAGAGTTGCAGTTCTACTGGGATAGTAGTCATACCAACAAATGCTTGATAGATTAAATGTCTTGGAAAAATGCCTAGAAGCTACTAAGCATTGTAAATTATGCAGAGACATTGCTGACTTCAATCAGGGCCATATCTTTTCCTGGCCGAGAAATACAAATAAAAATAAGAATAAGACATTCATTAATCGATATAAATGCACAAAAAGAGGGGAGAAGCATAGATTAGATACATTTACCATGGATGAATATATGTTAACCAATGAACAAAGCAGTGAGATTGTATTGACCAATAACAATAATAATAGGCGTTCCCAAATATCTGGACTATCCAATCAGTCTCGCTCTACTGTTGAATTATGCAACAGCACTGCAGGTGAATTAGCTAACTTGGAAACAGGGTGTGCACAGTCTCTGAATGCTGATTTACCTAAAATACCTGTTGTAGGAGTGATGAATAATGGCATGGCTGCATCAACTTCATACAATGAGATTTTTCAGAGTCATATCAAGCCGGTTGCTGTAAATTTACATGAGAAAATAGAAATGAAGAAATGGACACATTCCAGGGGACATTCTCAGCACAGGAGCTCAAGTGTCATAAAGACGAAGAATCAAAAATAAACAGTAAGCAAACAGGACTTATTGTGAACTTTTCTGATTTTGAACTAACTGAATCATGTATTAAACTTTTAACAAGGGCCTGCAGTTTATACCATCTAAGGCCGATACTTTGGTTAACACATTGACTGATTTACCTGTTTTTGGTAGGAACATGAACTTAAAATTTTTTTTTAAGAATATGATAGGTAATCAAAGTTTAAAACATAAGAAATCAAGTGTATTTATTATACCAGCAAATTGTCCAATTGTCAGTGCTTTCATACATGCTTGTGAAGAAGCTTTTAGGCAATTATTTAAGCCGAAAAAATGTTTTAACAAAACCAAAAATATAACCTCACATATGATGAATATAATATTTTGTGAGTTGAAAGCACATAATAATTTGATTATCAAACAAGCGGATAAAGGTGGTGCAATAGTGGTGTATGATAAAAATAAATATATTGCATGTATGAATCATTTTCTTATGGATAAAATGACTTTCAAAGAAATAGATTTTGTTGAAATTAAGAAAATGATAACAAAAGTTAATATGTTTATGTATGACCTGTAGCTACAGGTAGTATTTCAACAGAATTATTTCATTATTTTTCAGTACTGTGCCCCATTATTCCTGTGATATATGGAATACCAAAGTTGCACAAATCAGTCACAGAACCCCCGATGAGACCAATAGCCTCAAGTAGAGGCTGGGTAATTGATCCCTTACCAATCTATGTGCAGGATGTTTTGAATAAATATCTACCACTATGTCCTAGTTACATTAAAGATACAGGTGACTTTTTGAAAAAATTATATACATGGTATAAAAATGGGAAAATTAATAGTGGTTACTTACTGGTAACTCTTGATATAAATTCACTATTTACAGTAATTCCTAATGATTATGGAATAAATGCTGTACGTAAGTTCCTATGTGCCAGTACAAAGATGAGAGGAACAGACATAGAAACTATTTGTAGCATGATTGAAATGACTTTAGTTAATAATGCATATAATAATTTTTTGTTTAATGGTCATCCGTTTTTACAAACTTCAGGTGTAGCCATGGGGACACCCATGGCGAACACCTATGCAAACATTGTATTAAATCAGTGGGAGAGTGAGTATGTGTATGGGTCAACAAATGTATTTAAAGAGAATGTTTTCTTTTACCAGTGTTTTGTGGATGACTGTTTTTTAATTTGCGGAGGTGAGGATGGTCTATTAAAATTTGTTGAATATCTAAATAACAATACAGTATTTTTGAAATATAACATGAGTTGTTCAAAGCAACAAATAAGTTATTTAGATGTACAGTTAAACAGAAAAGGTGGAATACTTGAAACCTGTGTACACAGAAAAGAAGTTCAAGTTAATAGGTATACTCATGCAAGGAGCATGCATGCTAGACACATATTTTGAGACATAGTAAAAAGTCAACTACTGAGGGTAAGCAGGTTAAATACAGATATAATAAAATGCAGAGAACAAATGGAAATACTGGCGCAAGAGTTTAGAGATCGCGGATATGATGGCACCTTGATATATATCAGCATGCAGGAAATTTTACAACATAGAGAGGAGCTGGTGCCACCTTTGTTTAGTGATTATGTATTACAGAGTATTACAAATTATGGAGGTACATATTATCTTAGATATGTCACCACTCAAAGCACTATAACAAAATATATAGAAAAATAATATGTAAAAACTGGCGGATTGTAACATCTATGCCAGAACTAATACCCATTCTAGGTAATAAACCAAAATTTGCACATAGGAACTATACATGTTTGAAAAGGGAATTGTGTTATAAGGATTTTAGATTAAATAAAAAAGATGTAATCATAATAGATAAAAGTGGCACAATTCCGTGCCACAACTGTAGTTGCTGTAAGGACATATGTGGTAGGGTAGAATTTCAGCATCCTGTGACTAGAGAAATTTATAAGATAGGAAGTCATGCAACCTGTAATACTGATCTAATTATTTATTTAGCTACTTCCGTGCAATGTGAAAGTTTTTATGTGGGTAAATGTTCAAGACGCTTGAAAGATTGCATCATTGAATACAAACCAGAGATCAGAAGGACTGTTGAAACTAATGCTTTAGCAAAACACCATAAAGATAGGGGGCCAACACATGTATTTTAATTTAAAGTATTGCAGGTATTATATAAGGATATGAGGGATGGTGATATTAACAACAAATTGATATCGCAGAATATAGGTGATTACTATTTTAGAAACAGATAGGTACCCAGGACTTAATAATTTAGTGAGTATAAAACCTGTATTAGTAGCTAAGCAGAAACAGTATAAATAAATATAAATATATAAAAATTTATACTATTTTATTTTTTATTTTCATTTTTACAAATGGATCTATTGTGAAATGTTTGAATGCATCTGGTATGTTATATATACTTAATATAATTTTGATGAATTATTCACATTTTAAAGTGATTTAAATTTTAATATTAATTATAGGCTAGTCTTTATTGGTTGATTGTGTCATGTGGTCTAAAAAGCAATGATATAAGATGGCATTTTTAAATGAGTTGTGTATACTGATGAAGGGTGTTACCCGAAAGCTTTAACTTTGTTATCTTTGTGATATACTTATGTGAATAAACCGAACGTTTTTTCATCTGTTTGTTGTTTTGTTTGAGCAATTAGTTATACAGTGAATTTTACTACAGTTGGTTTGTGGATTTATATATTTTATATATAGCTTTAGAAATCTCCCAGGAGGCCAGGCTGACCATGACAAACTGCATGATGTGTGTCCAATAATGGATGAAGTGCTAAATGCATCCCATGCCAACTATAATTTACACTGACATGTCCGTAGATGAGGCTGTGGAGGGATTCCATGGTAGATTGTCTTTCCAACAGTTCATGCCTGGGATGCCTCAGTGGTATGGCATCAAAGTATGGATGCTGGGAGATCCACACAATGGTTATGCACAGTATTTCCAGGTACATACTGGACATGAGGAGGCAACCTCAGAAAATGGTCCAGCATTCTGTATTATCATGAACCTTACAAAAAAACATCAGAGTAGATATCACCATATTTACTTGACAATTACTTTTCATCAGTCACTCTGGCACAGCACCTTCTAGAGAAGAGGTTGTATTGTTGTGGCACATTCCACACAAACAGAAGTGGATGGCCATCTGACTTCAACAAGTACACAATGAGAAATTTAAGCATGGTGAGTACAAGCAGCTGCACTGTGGCCTTTTACTTACCACAGGTTGGAAGGACAACAAGCCTGTGTTTATACTCTACCACTGTAAATCCCACCATCCAAAAAACAGCTGTTACATGCCATTGTTGAGATAGCAGCATAGTCAATATTTCTATATCCCACAGTTGTACCCATGTACTATACACACGTGAATGGTGTAGACATGGCTGACCAGCTGTGGACACAGTTCTCATCAGTGAGGAAGGCTAAAAAGTGGTGCACATACCTATACTTGTTCCTGTGGGATGTGGCAGTGGTTAATGATTTTTTTTTTATTTTGTGAGAGTGCAAACAATAATGTGGTATCACACCTTGGATGAGTGATGTGCAAGGCAACTGCTATTCAGGAAAGCTCTTATGGTCCAACTTATTGATGGGTATGAATCTCGTAAGAGAGCTACCTCAGCATGGCAGATGCTGTCACAACACCACATGAATACCCAAGAGACAGCCAACATATTTGGTCCTGGGGCATATCACCTCATGAGAATAAAGAAATGATGATGCCAGAACTTTTCTGCAAAAGGTATAAGAGCAGAACCACAGTGCCAGTACATATAATGCAAGATACACTTATGTGTGGAATACTTTGCAGAGTATCATGGCCACACCATTCCAAGTGCATAGTTCTCCTTGCCACTACATTACCATATACACCTCATGTTGTTGTTCATTACATGTTCAGTTTCTTCAAACAATTGGTCTGACTTCTCTATTTTGCCTTACACAACAGGTAATACCAAGCTACAAAGAAAAGTTGATTAACTCACATATCCTGCACCAACCATCATACAGTGTCTTAACCCCAGTTAAAAGTTAAAAACTACTAGAGCCATGGAAGTAAAGCACATCTTCACATTTTTTTCAGTAAGTAATTATGTTGCATTTCTATTTGAATTTAGTTACACCTCTGTAGGGCAATGTCCAGAAAAAGTTGTTGGTGGTCGCTTAGGTGTCCATGCACCTGGGTGTTGCATGTGTATTGAATGCATGAATGGTGCACACTTAATGTATCATCTGCATCATAGACTGTGGTCACCAAAGGTGACTGTGTGACCAAAGTCGACATGCAAGTCTGTTTTCTTGGTTCTGTGTTTATTGTTACCCATACTTCAGTTTGTAAAGGGCATAACTGTGTATACATGGGTAGTGTTATACTTTTTGGTTTTGGGTTTGTTGTCATGTGAACATGCAAGGGGTGCACATTGTGAGTTATTTGCTCTGCAGTCCAGGGAGCAGTGCTGCATGGGTTGACTGCTTGGCACTGCTAGTAGGGGGGGGTGGCCATACTTTTACACATCACTAACGCTATGGTAGTGGTATGGGAGGCAGGATGTGTATGGCTGTGAACAAGGTATACACAAATGCATTTGCCCACTAGTGGTACATTTCTAGTTATTTAGAACATTTCAGCAAACCAAGATAAATTAAGATTAACTGATACCAAGTATGAAGTTTGTTTATTTGGACTGATTTGAGGGAGGAATCTAATTAGTGTCCTACAAGCATATTTACTTCTGTTGCATTGTGGCACTCTTACATATACAGATGGGTTGTCACCAGCCAACAGGAAACCTTTGGTTAATATGGGAGAAGGAATAGATATGATGTGGGTTGGGTATGGAGGTATGTGATGGGATGGAGTGCTTCCAGCTCTCAGGAGATAAAATACAACTAGATTGTTACCAGAGATTGTGATACCATATTTTGGAGGACATGACATGGCAACTTCACAATTACATGACCTGAAATACAAAATAATGGACATTGTGGAGGGCATCTTGAATTTTTGGTCAAAGTCTTGACTGATCTGGTCAGATGCTGTAGAAAGACTGACATGGAGGGGTGAAAAGTCACGTAAAGGTCTTGAAAAGGTCCATTGGACAACAAATGGTTTCATGGCATCCCTCATTGTAGATGTGCGTGACACCATTGTCCATCATCCCTCCATATGAGTGAGGAGGCAAGGACTTTACAGACCTGTGGTGTACATTTAACAAAAAAAAAAGGAATTAGAAAATTTCTAAATGACCTAAAACATGCTTTTCTTAATGTAATATGTGGTGTGCAATAAAAGTGATGTATGCAACAATAAAGATCTTTAATTGTGTTTTTCTCTTCTTATTTACTGAACTATATACCATTTAGAACACATGATCTATAAAGATTATTACAGATTTATTTATTTTATTATATATTTATTTTACATTTGTTTACCAGGGTGGTCCGACTGGGCAGGGGTTACGTTTTTCAACAGAGGCTCGTGGAGAAAAGCTCCTTACAATAAGTCACATATATGACACACAGTCTACTACAAAATGCAAAAAACAAGATGAATAGCATTCATTACAAACAGGCTATAAAGAAGACACCTCTTATACCACAGATTACTAGTTAGAGGTATATGAGTCATATTCAACTACAGTTGGAGAACAGGACAAAGAATGCTGTATACAGTCTGGCTAACACATGATATTCTCTATAATACAAGTCACAGATAGCCAAGTTCAGTATGTCAGTCAAAGAAGTAAGTGGTATAGCAGTCTAGATAGAAATTAGCAGTGTCAAGGATTTCCAAATTCCAGAACATTGTTAGTAAAGACAGCATTGTTAAGTGGAAAGACTTACCCCCAGATTCTGCAAGCCTTGCACAGCGTGCAGGATTAGTGCAGGAGCTCTAGCAGGCAATATGTCTGTCATATGATCCTGGAATAGCCTGCAGGGGCATGCATGAGCGCTCCTGCACTAGTCCTGCACGGACCCAGCCTCTGTATACAAATTACCCCATTTGCAGGAGAAATCCATGCAAATGAGGTAAATTTGTGACCCAGGAAGCTGGAAACCGGCCATACAGGACTAGTGTAATCTGAAGAAATGTACTCGGTTAGTAACCGAGTACATTTCTGCAAATTCCAAAACGGAGCCATGACAGCTCCAAATAAAGGGTGCATATCAGTCAGGAGGCATGCCAATGGCCAAATATAAGGCCATTGGCATTGGAAACAGCTTAAAAAATAAAAAATCAACTTTTATTTTGTTTAAGCCAATCTCGGCTGTTTAAGTGTAGGGCAGCGGCATGCAAATGGGATTGGGGGAAAATAAGAAAATAAACCTAAAATAAGCATTCTAACTAAAATCACTATCCTGCCATTAAAGTCAATGGCAGGCAGAACACAACATGGCCAGTGAGTAGTGGTTGCTAAGGGGGGAGGCTCAGTGTGAGACATGTAACTATGCATTAGCAGGCAATCCTATGCAAATGAGGGGAATGATAGTGAATCCCAGTTTTCCCAACATGCTAGTCAAGTCCCAACAGTGTAGGAGCAGGAATAGCTTGGTGCAAGCCTAGGAGCTGACATCACAGGGGGTGTCTCAGGCATAATGTATGCTGATTGGAGCCCTGTGTCTCAGGCTTGCTCCTAGCTAAGCACGGCTAAGCAAGGGGGTGTGTCTGAGTCTGCTTAGCACTCTTTACATTGCCTAAGCGGGTGTGCGCACCATGCACTGGGTTTTTTTTTTAAAAAAAAGGTAAACCAGGAAATAGCAGCTCTGTGCACATTTGAGCAGTGTGTTTGCACGGCACTCCCCTGGGCCTAAACAGGAAGGCAATGGGAAGGGAAAACAGTAGTAGGAAGTTAATCAAGAAGAACTAGCATAGCTGGCAGGTGAAATGTATCAGAATCAACCAATTACACAGGCAGCAGACCAGCCCAGCCCAGCCCAGAACACTACTATAAACTATGCAAACACCTTCCACTCTGGTTTTTCCCATACTGTACACCACCAGTGTATACAAGCGGGGAAGTTTTAACAGACAAAACAAGAAAATAATAGGGGCTGCAATAGCCATCATACAACATCTTGTGGAATAGGCTGAGGGTAGTGAGGATGTGAATGCTGCTGACCAACCCACAGTGAGGAGATGGAGAAGAGTGTACAGACCTAGGGTAATGTACCTGGGGCTACATGAGCTGGGGATAGTGGAGAACTATATGGTGGACAGCGACCTCCTACAGCAAATTGTTGAGTGTGCTGGCCATGCCTGACACACAGATCTAACAGAGAGGAACCCATTCCAGTGGATACCAAGGTATGTGTAGGCCTAAGAATACTAGCTACAGGTACCTTCCAAAGGCCAACTGGGATATGATAGGGATCTCACAGGCATCAGCATCCAGGGTACTCCACCAGTTCCTGGATGCCATGTCAGCACATGCTGGTGAGCATGTATATTTCCTCAACACCCGTGAGGCACTGGCCAGCAATATGCAACTGTTCCACCAAATAACAGACTACCTTGAGGTAGTGGGTTCTATAGACTGCACGCACATATGCAGCAAAGCACCACCCGGAGAGCAGGGTAGGGTCTACATCAATCGCAAGGGCTTCCCCTCCATCAAAAGCCAGGTCATGTGAGATGCCCAGGGCATAATAATGAATGTGTGTGCTGGCTGTCCTGGCTGCCCTGGAAGCTATCATGATTCCCACATCTGGCATCTGATGCAGCTGTACCAGAGATTTGCCAATGAGGACATCCCTCACGGTCACCTAATGGGGGATGCTCGATACGCACTGGAGCCATGGCTGATGACACCCATCAGAAATGCACACACACCCGAACAAGCACTCCATAATGAGGCACATGCACAGACCAGAATTATAACAGAGCATGTGTTTGGGATGCTCAAGTCATGGTTCCAGTGCCTGGACACATCTGGTGGAGCCTTGCAGTAGTCACCAGCTACATGTACCCGAATTGTCATCGTATGTGCCATGCTACACAATATGATCCTGCGGAAACAGCTGCAGCAAGAACAGCATGGGGGAGGGCCACACAGCCCTCCACCATTTCCAAGGTCTGCATAGCACAGAGTGACTCAGAGGAGGAACAAACTGAGCCTGCCCCAGTAGGCAGAAGGAGGCATGCCCAGTATGTCCTGGCCTTGACAAAGAGGCAATGCATAGCAAATACACTGACACAGGAGGGACCCAGGGAATAACACCTCTCTCTGACTCTCACATACAGTAAAATGGATGTCAAACATGACACTACCTGTGCTCAACCATGTGTAGGGAGTGTACTATGTGCATCCGACATAGGCAGTCCTGGAGCACCACACTCAATACTGGGACACCCACAAGGTAAGTGACTCACACATGCCAGTCAGGGAGGTTCACATACCCAACAACTGTCACAGCCAGCAGGACAGGAGTAGACAAACACAAACAAAGGCTGTGCTATGGCCTCTGAATGATGCCTATGGGTAACACCCCCCCCATAGGCCTACACAGACAGACTATAGCAGGTCAGGCAGTGGGATGTTAGTACTGAAGGGTAGAAAAGACCTGTAGTACACTGATGTGCCTCAAATCAGCATGATAGGTTAGAATACAGAATGAAATGGAGTACCTTACATACCAGTACACTCATAGCAAATGTGTACAAGTGTCAAGTGTGCCCCCCCATCCTATGTAGAAATGTAATAACAGTCAGGTGTGCCCCCCAATCCTGTGTAAAAATGTAGTAACAGTCAGGTGTGTCCCCCCAATCCTGTGTAGAAATGTAGTAACAGTCAGGTGTGCCCCCCCAATCCTGTGTAGAAATGTAGTAACAGTCAGGTGTGCCCCCTCAATCCTGGGTAGAAATGTAGTAACAGTCAGGTGTGCCCTCCAATCCTGTGTAGAAATGTAGAAACAGTCAGGTGTGCCCCCCAATCCTGTGAAGAAATGTAGAAATAGTTAGGTGTGCCCCCCCCCATCCTGTGTAGAAATGTTGAAACAGTCAGGTGGGCTCCCAACAACCCTACCTATTTATGTAGTAATGGTTTGGTGTGCCCCCCCAATCCTGTGAAGAACTGTAGAAATAGTCAGGTGTGCATCCCCCATCCTGTGTAGAAATATAGAAACAGTCAGGTGCTCCCCCAATCCTACCTATTTATATAGTAATGGTCTGGTGTGCCCTCCCAATCCTGTGAAGAAATGTAGAAATAGTCAGGTGTGCCCCCCCATCCTGTGTAGAAATGTAGAAACAGTCAGATGTGCTCCCACCAACCCTACCTATTTATGTAGTAATGGTCTGGTGTGCCCCCCCCAATCCTGTGTAGAAATAGTCAGGTGTGCCCCCCCCCCCATCCTGTGTAGGAAAATGAAAAAAAGGCTTCCACCACAACGAAAAGTTCACTAAAAAATTCTGTTAAAATGTAAGCTTTAATAAAAAGAAGAAATAAAAAGCACAAATTGTGCTGTTCAAGTTGCAGGTCAAACAGGATAAGCGTTTTCAGTTAAAAAAACCTTCTTCAGATCCTAGTGTGTAGACCTGACTTACTGCTGTTAAAGTAAAGATCCTTAATTGCTCAACCAATCACATAAAGCAGATGCATGACTTTCTTAAGCCTCTATTTAATTTCTTAATTAGGCTTCTCTCTTTCAAAATAGGTTTAATAGGAACTACTTTGTTGAGCCCTAGAAATAAATTAGCTCTAAGGTTCATGATCCATTTGGTTTCTTCCTTTTCAGTTTTGTTCAGTTTTTTCATTTTACTATTTTTGTCTATTAAGGCTTCCTCTGGAGGTGTTTTTTGGTTTGGTTGTTTATCCTGTGTAGGAATGTAGAAGCAGTCAGGTGTACTCCCCCCAACCCTACGTATGTATGTTGTAATGGTCTGGTGTGCCCCCAATCTGATGTGCACATGTCGTAACAGTCAGGTGTGCCCCCCCACAACCCTATGTAGAAATGTAGGAAGATGTATGTGTAGGTATAATACCAGTGGAGCACAGATGCACAGAGGTTGCCAAGGTAGCAGGATAGGTTGTAGCATCTGCACAATATGCATGTATGTGTGTGTTAGGTTGGTGTGTGTTTCATACTGTGTGAGAGTGGTCAGTATGTATGCATGTTGAGGTAAGACCTGGTGGCCATTGCCCAGTAAGCTCTGATGACAGGGACAAGTCCTCACAACTGCAGTACCAAACACAATACCCACCAGTATAACACAAGCTAGCAGTAAGCCATTGCAAATGTATGGTGGTGATATGTGTCACCATCTGAAAGACTTACATGGCATGGCTGTTGGGCTAGATATACAAGCAGCACACAAGGAAAAGTACCCCAGACATACAGTATATATTGTGTCACTGTGAAATGGGCACACCCTTGGAATAGTACAAACAGGTATGCGTCACATTATTTGGTCCTGTAGTAGGGGATACCGGTGTTGTCTGCCCAAACACTTGCAGATCACAAAGGAGGTAAGACTGATGTAGTGGGAAACAGCTGATGTACCTGCACATGCAAGCATATCTGGAATGCCCAATGCATATCTGTGTGTCAGATGTAAGTAGTGTCCGTAGCACATATGTACCCAGTTCACGCACACACCACCCACAGGTACCTCCCTGGTTGTACCCCTGCTGTGGGGAATGGGAACAATATGACCCTAGCTGAAATGCAGCATGCAGTGCAGGTGTCCCATACAGGTGTGTTGCCAGCTGTAGGTAGCACCCTGCCAGCATCCACACCACCAATCAGAACTGATAGAAAATATTGGCATGAACACCTAGCACACCTACCCTGTCACCCCATGGGAATATAATGTATGGTCGTCTGAGATGGTAGGGCAGACAGAATGCAACAGCCTACCACATCTGGCCCGCACCAACAGCCAATGGCCCACAGGCCTGTACCAAGGGCCTGTGTCTCACATGTACTGCCAATGCATGTTATGTCATGGACACCCAATTAACAATACAACACACTCCACATACGCCATATGCAAGGCCATGTGGACAAACCATGTCCCACTGCATGAACTGTTGACCAACACCAACACACAGCCATGATGGGGTGATAACCATAAGGAAAGTATCAGATAATGTATGCATAATGTAAGGAAGAGGAAAGAATAACTGAGGAGGGGTGGGGGCATGGCCAGCATGGAATGTGCAAGGTCTGACACAAAACTGTGTGCACACACTATCCCTGGCTGTAAACACACAAATGGGTGCCTACATACCTACCCGTACACCACAATAGGGGTAATGTCCTGACTCATGGCCCCTGCCTCTGGGTAACCTGTGCAAATCTGTACAGCTGTGAGATATTGCCATAGCAATATAAGGCTATACTGTCATGTTGCTGGATGTACATGTATGGGATCCCCTGCCAGCATTGTACCAAGGTGCTGACCGGATACACATACCCAGCAGCAAGAGTCTGCAGCACTCCTCCAGGATGGCATAACCTACAATGAATATGTAGGCATCTGCCCACAATACCGGACACAGCTGCAGTCACCCTTGTCCCCCAAAACATCACTGTGAGCAGGAATGTCCACCTGACAGCACATGAGGACAGAAAACATCACATTGTAAAACAGTACACATGTCTGAATGTCTCTGCTAACAGCAGTACCATGTAGCTGAAGCAGTACAGACATAATCACCTACAGTACACACTATCGCCTGCACACTTTGTCCCCATATTGCCAAATGATTGATGGAAACCCTGCAGAAACAGTGTGCTAACTGTAGGTGTACAACACAAAGGTCTGCACTGGAGTACAAACTACCTGGAGTCGATCCATACATGCAGTACAGAAGGGCATACTGGGCATGCTCACACCCTTAGAGAAATGAAGGCAATGTCAGACAACAACATACTGAAAGGTCGCGTTTATATCACGTTATCGAAAGATGAAAATAGTGAATGCTATTTCATTGGCCCCAAAACATCTAAACATGAAAATATCAAACATTCAGAACAGCAAATTTCTTTCCCATGGAAAATGTTTGCTGCTCCGAAACACATACACACAACACAAGCACATCAAACAAACAGCAACTACACACATAAACTTAAATTCCTACATCTAACGCTACACTAAACTAAACATACACTAATATCTACCCACTTATCTTAACCCAAACCCTAACCCTAAGGTCTGTCACTATCGCACACTCACCTAACCGGCTCCCTAACCTTAACTCACTTAAACTGCCCCTAACCCTAAAGTCTGTCACTACTGCACACACGCCTAACCCGCACCCTAACCCTAACTCACCTAACCTGCCCCAACTCTAATGTACAATCGCACACTTACCTGAACCCAACCCATAACTTTCCACCACAGCGCTAAGAATAGTGAAGCCACAGAAACGGCCAACCAAATTATTTCCAAAGGAAAGAATTTGCTGTTCTGCAGCTTCGCTATTCTTAGCATTCACTGAATAGTGTCTGATATCAGAACATTCAAAGTTTTAATACTTCGATGTTCTGATATAAACCCAAAAGGTCATACTGGGCATGCTCACACACTTACACACATGAAGCTCATGTCTGCAAACAACAGTTAACCAGCCATATCTGGCAGTTGAAGATGTTAGTGCAGACAATCCTCAGTATGCACCACTCATACTTTGCACACACAGTGGATAGGAATACAGAGATATACCCAAGGACAACACAGTATAATAAGCCAAAAGTAGGTGTACATAGATGTGTGGAAGAGAATATCTATGACAAGGAGCTATCCAGGCCTGTCCCACCCAGCACACAGCCAAATGGCTACAACCACATGAGTTTGAGATATCACTCACTGTAGATACTAGCCAATGGTATCTGCCAGCAGTACTGACTATGTGGTGCAAGTCCTAGCTGTGCAACATGACTGTACAAGGAAGTAGGCATCTAGCAGCTGTATAAACGTTCCTGTGGAATATGGCCCTGTGTGTGCCCACATGTGGTGTGGCAACTCCTAGATGAATGGGTTATGGCCCATACACACACACTGACCTCTCTATAACCCTACTATTAAGGTTGTGCAAGAACAAACAACTGATAAAATATAATCAGATCCTGCAGATAGACTAGTGGAGATGAGTGGTGTGGGTAGCGTACTAAAGAAAGAAAAAGAAAATGACACGGATATGAAACTTGAATTATGTCACTGATAAAAAAACACGAAAAAAAAAAGAAAAAAACACTTCTTTTTAAAATCACAGAAACCTCACTGCTTAGCCGAATTGGCAAGATGTTGAACTAAAGTGTAACAAAAGACTGTTACCGTTTAGCTTGGTAGAAAACCCAATCAATACTTTTTTGTTAGAAAAAACACAAGCTTCCCCTTAGTCTGGGGAGACCACAACAACCATAAAAAGTACTTAAAATGTTTGTAAAATTGCTGTGTAAACAAACATGGCTGCAATATGATGAAATGATATGTACACAGTGTGAATTTAAAATTCATTAGTATTTTCAATCACACAACCATATAATAATAATTTTTAGTGACTTTTTAAAATCAATATTTATAATTATATATACATTTGTATTTACTTTCAGATGAAATGCCCTGGGATTACAAGATTTTGATCTCTGTTTACCTTTAATAATTTCATTCTCTACTGGCGCCTTTTGCATTTGCTTCTTGGAACTTTTTGTTAGTTAGTTTGTTGTGCTAGTGCTTCTGTGCTTCATTGCTTCCCTGCAAGTTTGAACTATTGAGTTTGCCAAGGGAAGCTTACAAACATTCTAAGGTACTTTTTTGCTTTTTGTGTGTCCCCACACAGACTGTTGTGAGTTGTGTTCAAGTTACTTTGCCTTAACTTTACTTAACTTAAAACATCAGTGTGGTGTGTGTTTTTGTTTTTTTGTTACACTGTTCAACATCTTGCCAAGTGGGCAGTGAGGTGAGGTTTCTGTGGAAAGAAATGTTTTTTTTTCTTTTTTTTTTCTGTTGTTTTATCAGTGACAATTCAAGTTTTTATATATATATCATTTTTTTTTTCTTTTAGTAGCTATCCCAGCCACGTCCCACCACATATCTCCTCTGCAGGATCTGATTATATTTTATAACCCTACTATGACATGCCTGCTGAGGTCATCCACTGTGAAATACAAATTTGGGAAGGTTGTAGCCCAGTAATCTCCATGGTGCATCCTATAACCGTGTACTGCTGTAGTGTGATAAAATAGTTAGGTAGGAGGTCTAATCCCATACTTGGCAACTGTGTGTGTGTGTGTGTGTGTGTGTGCGTGCGTGTGTGTGTGTGTGTGTGTGTGTGTGTGTGTGTGTGTGTGTGTGTGTGTGTGTGTGTGTGTGTGTAATTGTGTGTCTATCCATCTCGGTCTGTGTAGAGAGCAATACTTTTTAGGCTAGTCACACTCCCTACAATTCAAATGTCCTACTTTGGCAAGGCTGCTGATGTCATCCACCTTGAAATACACCTTTGGGAATGTAATAGCCCAGTAATCTCCATGGTGCATCCTATAACTGCATACTGCTGTAGTGTGATAAAATAGTTAGGTAGGAGTTCTAATCCCAGACTTGGCAATTGAGTGCGTGCGTGTGTGTGTGTGTGTGTGTGTGTGTGTGTGTGTGTGTGTGTGTGTGTGTGTGTGTCTGTCTGTCTCTGTCTGTGTAGAGAGCAATGCCTTTTTAGGCTAGTCACACTCCCTACAATTCAAATACCCTACTTTGGCAAGGCTGCTGATGTCATCCACCTTGAAATACACCTTTGGGAAAGTAGTAGCCCAGTAATCTCCATGGCATGTCCTATAACTGTGTACTGATATAGTGTGATAAAATAGTTAGGTAGGACTTCTAATCCCAGACGTGGCAATTGGGTGCGTGTGTGTGTGTGTGTGTGTGTGTGTGTGTGTGTGTGTGTGTGTGTGTGTCTGTCTGTCTGTCTCTGTCTGTGTAGAGAGCAATGCCTTTTTAGGCTAGTCACACTCCCTACAATTCAAATACCCTACTTTGGCAAGGCTGCTGATATCATCCACCTTGAAATAAACCTTTGGGAAGGTAATATTCCAATAATCTCTGTGGCATGTCCTATAACTGCATACTGTTGTAGTGTGATAAAATAGATAGGTAGGACTTCTAATCCCAGACTTGACAAGTGTGTGTGTGTGTGTGTGTGTGTGTGTGTGTGTGTGTGTGTGTGTGTGTGTGTGTGTGTGTGTAGAGAGCAATGCTTTTTAGGCTAGTCACATTCCCTACAATTCAAATGCCATACTTTGGCAAGGCTGCTGATGTCACCCAACTTGAAATACACCTTTACAAAGGTAATAACCCAATATTCTCTGTGGTGTGTTCAATAAATGTGTAGTGCTGTAGTGTAATAAAATAGGTAGAAGTTCTAATCCCAGACATGACAGGTGTGTGTGTGTGCATGTGTGTCTGTCTTTGTCTGTGTAGAGAGCAATGTTTTTAGGCTAGTCACACTCCCTACAATGCAAATGCCCTACTATGGCAAGGCTGTTGATGTCATCCACCTTGAAATACACCTTTATGGAGGTAGTAGCCCAATAATCTCCATGGCGCATCCTATAACTGCATACTGCTCTAGTGTGATAAAATATTTAGGTAGGAGTTCTAATCCCAGACTTGGCAACTGTGTGTGTGTGTGTGTGTGTGTGTGTGTGTGTGTGTGTGTGTGTGTGTGTGTGTGTGTGTGTGTATGTGTGTGTGTCTGTGTAGAGAATAATGCTTTTTAGGCTAGTCACATTCCCTACAATTCAAATGCCCTACTTTGGCAAGGCTGCTGATGACACCCACCTTGAAATACACCTTTACGAAGGTAGTAACCCAATATTCTCTGTGGAGCATCCTATAACTGTGCACCTTCCCCATGTTCCCCACTGGACATGTGCAACACCTGTGGTGCCTTTAAATGTGATCCACAAAGGACATACCATGCCTGACTACATGCTCTGTATGGACAGATGCCACTATCACCAGGGAATACAGGTGTCATGCTATCAATGTAGGTGCTGGGTCAACCTGCTGTCCATTAACAGTTCCTGCCACATGAGGCCAGGACTGGCACATCAGATGATAACAATCTGTGTAGACAACATGGGCCAGACACCCCAGGCACAGTTCCACATGTCACTATACATGCATGTAGGAAGTGTGCATATCCCAGACACCGCCCATGTCATGGACTAAGGAACACATACATGGCAAGCAATGCACAGCATTGGCCACACGAAATAGTCACCCAGGTGACTGGATGGTGAATACAATACACACCTGTATGGTCAGATCCAGACACTACAACCCTGAGCCACAATGAAGACCATTGTCATGTGGCCTGATGCTAAGGTATACCCATCACCTAGCCTTGTATAGCCGTCTGGCACAGTCGACCACAACACACCCATGCAGCAATGCACCCATGCATGTCAGTACTGGCACCCTGTGTCTGTGTGTGTTGTATGATATATATGACCACATTCACACTCACTATAATCCCCATTGGCATACTGAAGCATGCTGTCTGATGTCAGACACCTCCACATACCCTTAGCCCATATATCCTATGACCCCTGTGGTGCAGGTGATACCTGCACAGTAATGTGTTGTGGCAATCTCACTAGTGATGATTTGTATTTCTGGCCCTGCCAAGTGTGTCAGTGTGTGTGCATCCCTATGAAAGTGTGGATGTGTTGACACTGGCACCTGCTCATGTGGAATGGTATGTGTACTACACCTACCATATAGCTACTATATCCCAGTTGCCAATGTCACTCACCATCTCATATATGTTTTGAGGGCTCCTCAACATGTAACCTATGTGGCGCATCCTGTAACTGCATAGACATGTGATAGCACTGCATAGTCATCAGGGGTTTGATACCCTGTACTAGTAGGTGTGTGACACAAACATGCTTATGTTTTACTCTCCCACCCCTCCCTGACTCTTCTTTGCCTATGTCTGCCTCTAACACTCCCTCCCTGGTGGATGTGGGGACTTACACCTGGTGTGCTTGGGCAGCAGCATGTGTATTTTAAGTGTTGCTCATGATCAGCTGATGGCTTCTGCACAAATTGCATCCTTTCTATAGCTGATTGCATGTGGAACAGCTGTGGTAACATTCCCATAGCCATTTGCATGGAAACACACTCAATATTTAGGAACATCATGTTGGTGTTGGACTTTTACATTCACTGTGAGCAGGAACTTGATCCGTTGTTTGGCAAACAGCATCTCAGGTGGACTGGGGATCCACCTCTAACAACATACACTGTGGAAACAAGGCAACACACAGGAGGGGGTGTGCCTGACCTGACTACAGACTGTAAGTGCTGCTATACTGCATTTGGAATGTTGCTTTAACAGGGTGTGTGTGGATATGGCTGTCCTACATGTTTTAATAGCTGCCATGTAAGTGCTATGTTTATGAGGAAACCCCCATATGTAGGGTCTTCTGCAGATTGGGCAGTGTGTGGAGCCTATTGTTTCATGTGTTACCCACAGAGCACCTGTCTGTGAACTGCAGAAGGTAGTGTGAGGATTGCAGTCTGTAGATGGTGACAGCCATGAGAGTTACTGACTTCATATCCCTCATAGGACATATGCTGCAACAAACCCTGTTACAGCAGTAAATGTATGAGGGTATCACAGCAACGTGTCAATACTGGCCCTGTGTATGTGCCTCCAGCCACAACTCTGTCAACCTTTGTATGTATGTCATACAGTAAGAGGTGCATATGTGCTGTAAACCATAATTAGCGTCATCATATCTGATAACAAGCCAGTGAGATATCAGACTGCTACACATGTTATGTGTAGTAGGGGTTACAATTTATGACATAACCTGGACATTCTGTGGTTGTGTGTACAGTACTGAGGTCTGTGTACTCATGGTGATTGTCGACACTGTGTGCATTGTTCATATGTACTTTGGCCTATGTACAGACTGTGGTGGATGTCATTGTTCATGGTCCTGTACTATCTGATGTTATATGCTGCTCCACTGTATGTTACCATTTCGGCTTACACATTTGTAGGGCCATACCACAGGCAGGCTTTGGACAACATTGTGGAATGGCACAGTATATGTAGGGTTAGTGTGTAAGTGGCACATATGAGGATGGTGTTGCACAGATAGTCCATGTACTGTAATTTTACACTAGCTTACCATATGTGGCTGTGTTCACATTGGTTGTGGTTATGCACATTCTCACAGCTATACCTGGCTAGACATCTCCAGCAGCTGGAGAGACCACAAAGGTACCTAACCAAGAGGATTACTGGCCTCAAACAGTTGCCCTATGCTGCACGATTGAAAAAGCTAAGACTGTTCTCTGTTGCATACCGCTTTCTCAGAGGCAATCTCTGTCTAATGTACAGAGCCATGTCCAACCTAGAATTGTTGAACATGCTCCATCTTAGCAAAACCAAATCTACTCGAGCTACACGCTCTAGGGATATAAACCTCAACACAACAATGAATAGAACATGCTGGAGGGATAGATTCCCTTCGCAGAGACTTCCCTTACTATGGAACAGGGTCCCAATCTACATAAGACAGAGCCCCTCACTATCACTCTTCAAGAGGAACCTTGATGAGTGGATGGGTAACAGAAAGTTCACACCGGGGATCACACCATCAGCACTACTAGATAGGGGCCATGGGTACTAGCTGCTAGTACAAGAGTCTAGGGAACTATTATAGGGGTGGTGAATACTGCACAACATGGCTGGGCTAATATATGCCTTCGGGCAGATAGCCCAGTACCAACCTATGAACCTATGAACCTATATTATACTCTGTGCTGTGACATGCCTGTAGAGCCTGCTATACTTGCTGGTATATATGCATTCCCCCATAGGAAGTGTAGGCCAATGTTGAGCCAGTCTGCCTGTAGCCTGTACAGTGGGTTGTTATATGCCTAGCAGCTTAGTGTACTTATCCAGTGAGATGTCATGTCCAGATACTTGCCAGATGTACTGCTGCTGGGCCAACATAACAGTCATGTATGTCAGACAGAGCAGTGGGATGCTGTACAGATGTATATCAATATCTAGTGGCTAGTATGTGGACATGGCACCTCTGTATCAGTGGTCATCATGTGTCAGGACAGACAGGGTGTGTGAATGCATATCCTATGGGGGCAAATGTGTATCAGTAGTTATGTGTTATACCAATCTGCATGGCTGTTAACATCCACATTGTCAGGCTTGGTACACATGTCTTGCACTAAGGGTTTCAGTGTATACCTCTGGACTGTCCAGAGTGTGTCAGAGTGTCCACATATATTGTCCAATATCTCTGTTGTAGTCCACAGGAGCATTACATGCTAGCAGTGGTACTGTCCTATGATGTCTTTAGGATGTCTGTCAGTAGCCAATGGCGCACATGCTAAAAGCAGATGTGACCACCCACACACACCATGTCTATGCTGCCTTATGGTATCTGGATGTACATTACCATACAATCCACCTTGGGTAAATGCAGGCCTACCGCCTCCTACCATACAGACTGTTCTGTCTGTCAGTTTGCTTGTGATGGTGACAGTTATGCCTTGCTATGTAACAGTTACATTCCATTGTGTCAACTGAGTTCTTTACCCCCTAGGGACTGTGTAAAGAGTGTAGTTAGCGGCTGCTGAACTATACATCTGCATTACTTACTGTTGATTGTTTGGTACCCTGTGCCCCAGTCTGGCTTGTACTATTTGAAGGCCTCGGCCTGGACAGCAACATTTGTAAACCTTTCCAGACTACTGCATTCATATAACTGTTTCACAGTTGCATTACTAGTGTCTAAACAGCTATGTGACATGGCATATACAACTTTAATACTACACAAATAAAGCTTCCCCATTTATGCAAACCCGTGTGTGGTGTTATATCCTTTGACCTCTCCGTGGGTATATGTTGCAGGCAACAATTGTCATTTGTATGGATGACTCACACAGTGTCCAGTTGTTAAGGTGGCAACTGTAGGCATAATGGCTGTTCCACATTGTGTGCACCTTCTACATATGTATCTTACTATACATATCTCTGTGTGTGTATGTGTAGTTACATAAATATATATATATATATATATATATATATATATATATATATATATATATATATATAAAATGTATATCTGTATCTGCATATATGTGTCTATGTATATGTATCCTAGGGATGTTGATAGCTTCCACATTGTACATTCCCCATGGGAGCTAGACTGTACTGCATGATATGTTACTGATACCAGTCTGGCATCATACAGATGGGATGGAGTACTTTAAACATCTTGTGCCCATGTCATGTGAGGGCCTGATTATGGGATCAGCAACAGTTGGTAGTATATTGCAGGGCAGACGCGTTTGGCTGTGGGGGGTATACCAGACATATGTTAAGTGGGGCCTGTCAACCCCATTAATGCTGCATGTAAATATATATGTTTTATGTTCCCATTGTTATCTACAGATTTATGTCTGAATATACCTATATAGATATATATATCTGCTTACATATATATACCTATGTCCGTATATACCTATATATATATAGATATATATCTGCTTACATATATATAACTTGCTGTATATATTTAGACATATAGATTTAGACATATATATCTATAGATGTTTGCATCTGTATGTATATATGTTTATATATGTTTATATATATATATATATATATATATATATATATATATATATTTATATATCTACATATATAGATATGTTGTATCTGTTTAAATACTAATATATATGCACACACATACATCTACATGTTGGAATACATTCTTTGTACTGTTGAATGACTGGGCTGGATGATATGTTTATGAAAACATCAGGGTTATGTATATCTGTCATGGCTTAGTGGTAAATCACTTTGGCTATGGTGTGCAGGGTCCTGGGTTCGAGCTTTGTAGAATCTGTTTATTTTGTTGCTGGGCAGAACAAGGGCCATTGGATACAGAGTGATTAAAGCACTTTTAAGTAGTTGTAAGCAGGTTTGCTCAGGTTTGCGTGGAGGCAAGCACTGCTAACTTGCAGTTACGATTTCTTAGACTCAGTTAACTTCTAGATTGCTTAACCAGTGTAGGCATTGCTTACCCCCACGCAAATAGACTTAAACCTGCTTACTGCTGCTTAAAAGTGCTTACTCCCGCTTACCCCGTGATAATTTCTTTAAAAGAAAAGAAAAAAGGGACTATAGGAAAGTGGTCAAAAAGGGGCACAAAGAGGGAAAGACAGTAGGGAAAATAGCTAGGGATGTGCAGGAAGGGTGTGGGGGAGGTCCATAGCTGCCCATTTCTTCTACAGAGATTGCTATGCAGATACACTGAATTTGGAGGTAGATTTGGACACACAAACCCCCGGGAGGGGGTGAGGACAACAGTAATAAGTTGCGATGCCGATTAGACCAGATTACATGTGTCCAGTAGACACGTGTGTGAAATGGACAGCTATGTATGGGGCGAGATTTTTTTTTTGGGAACAGATTGCCCTTTTTTTTTTCAGGTGAGAGTGAGATGTTAGGGAGGGATAGTAGGCATATTTGGGGAGGTAGGTTGGGTAGGTTAACAGACAAGACAAACAAGATGCATACAGGGGCAGTATGTGACACATGTGGTGGGTAGACACCTTGATGGGGAGGGGTGTTGTGAAATTGAAGGCCCATGAGCCCCCTAGTGGAACCAGTGTAACTGAGGTCCCCACCCATGGGCAGTCACCACTGCACTTTCACAGCCCCGAAAGTTGCTGTGCTGGGGGCTGCATTGCAGGGCCAGCCTGACCCTCTAGTCATGGCCTTTGAGCTGGCGTAGCAGATCACCAAGCTGCTGATTGAGCAGCTAAGCACCATGACCCAGAATTGGAGGGCTGAGCCCCATCCCCTGAGGTGATTCCACCTGAAGGTGGTGCAGGACCAATGGATAGGGAGGTCCCAGGTTGGGCCCCAGACATGTTGGTGCCCGGTGACACGGTCAGCTGAGGTCAGACAGGTGGGACCGCTGGGACCGGCCTTCCCAAATGTGTTATAGTGTTTTGTCTATCATCATATGTAGGTTAGTAATAGTCAACACATTCCAGGGTTAGGTATAACAGCATGCATAGATATTCCCATTAACCCAGACACCAGAAAAGGAACAGTTGCATAGCAAACAGAACACATGCATATATGGGACCACAGTGGTATTAAGAACAGCATGCAGGTACATTGATGGCACCATGCCAACAATGTTGGAATAATTCAATATGGTACATGTATGGGAACAATTAAAATATTTATCAAACAATAGGGCATTATCAGAACATTTGCATCATTACATACCGGTTGGGGAGGGTATGTTGTTTATTGTTGGAGATATGGTGGGGGGGAGGGGAGATGTCAATTAACAACTAGTATATTCCTGTATTCCACATTACTTTCCTAGTCAGTGCTGTTATGTGTACCTTACAAGTCTTACCACACTACCCTATAGTCATAGTTTGGACAGTGATATGGCTGTTATCTTCGTTATACACAAACTGGTTTTACCTGCAGTATACACTTCTTACCCGGTATACCTTTGGAGGGAATGTATGTTAACACTAACTAACTGTTTCTACACATACTCCCAGATTCTGGGTTGATGTTGTGCACATGGCTATCCAACTCTTTCTGCACAGACTCTGGCCATGTGTTGACCACATGCAGATGTACCGGGACATATCTAGAATATTGCCCTCTCCAACCTTTAGTGACTTGACACACACATATACATGCTTTCCTTCACAGTTATATTATGTAGCACAGTGTGGGTGACAGTGATCAGTGATACTTTATTATTCAGAGAAACTGCAACACTCATAATTCCCTACAATATCAGAGTAAACAGTACCAGTACAGGGTATAATGTTTTTTATTTCTCAGCACAGTGTTCGTATCCAACATACCTATGGGAGCAATGTTTGTGAGCACTACCTGAATATTGCCACACAAAGTTCCAGATTACACATTAGTGTTATGCACATACATCTCACTCTGTGACTGTAAACACTCTGGTTACAGCTTGACAACATGGGGGTGTAGATAGGACATACTTGGCATATTACTCTCCTAACAGCTTCGGGAGTTGCTACAGTGATAGGTTTGTTCACATAGATGTTGGACAATCACTTGTATTCCCTGTTTGCTGGCTAAACATCTGGGATCATCCCACAGACTTACCAGGGGGACAGGGGGATATGCAGCAGATATGGGCCCATATACTAGACATTCTGGTCTCATCTGTACACTTGTGGGGTATGATTCTGTATGCAGCCTACTTCCACTCCCAGGATTCAGACCATGGCTGTGTCTGCTACAACTTAAACACTGTCCATCAGAGTTGTGTGTGCTATATAGATATTGCTGTATATCTCTTATCTGCTTTCTGTTTTATAATTCTCCTGTGTTTTTGCATTCTGACCTTGTATTTCAACACTCTTATACAGATTTCCTAGACAGTTATATTTTGTAGGACAGTGTGGGTGATAGTGATGCATAATACCTCATTAGTCAGAGCAACTGCATCACTCACAATGCCATACAATACCAATGTAAACAGTGCCAGTACAGGGTATCATTCTTGTATTTCTGGGCACAGTGTTGGTATCTGTCAGACCTGTGGGAGAAATGTTTGTTAGCACTACCTGATTGTTGCCACACACATCACCAGATTCCACATTACTATTATGCACATACATCTCACTTTGTTACTGTACAGACTCTGGCCACTGCTTGACAAGATGGGGGTGTAAATGGGACATATGTGGCTTCTTAGTCTCATACGGTTTGCAGGAGTTGCTAGTATGTCAGCTTTGTTCTCATAGATGTGTGTCAATCAGTTATATTTCCTGTTTGCTGCCTATACATCTGGGATCAGCCCACTGATTTCTCAGGGGGACAGGCTGACAGGCAACAGATATGGGCCACTTTACTGGACATTGTAAACATATGTGTACAGTTGTGGGGTATGATTCTATATGCAGACTACTGCCACTGGCAGGATTTGAACCATGGCTGTGTGTGCTAAAAAAGCAACAGTTTACACCTCAGTTGCATGTGCTATTTGGGTTTTGTTGTCTGCCTTTTCCCTATTTTCTGTCTATGTGTTTCTCAGTTGTACTATATGGCCTCTGGGGTTTACACCAGTCATATACAGGCATTCCTACACTTTCTATTTATGGTGCACGGTGTGGGTAACACTGCTTATAACAACAGTACTATTATGTGAATAGAAATCTACATTACCATATGATACCAGAGTATACACATGCAGTCCAGCAGTTAGACTTTTATTGTCAGGCTATTATGTTTTTATTTATGTACATACTATATGAGTCTTTTCCTGCCATATTCTCCGGTATATGCAGTACTTGACTTAAACAATACAGGTTTTATACTGGCAATTAATTTACTAATACTTTTAGATTTATGTCCTATGACAGTACATGCAAGAGTATTACTGACCTGCCTCATGTCGCAACCTCTGCAGGCGACTGCCATGTGCCTCCTGGTTCACAGACCACTCGATTGCAGCTGTGGAGGACATAACAGGAATATTTAGCCATACCTATCCAAAATATACACAATCTGGAAGTTATTAAGCAGGTAGTGGACTGATACACACAGCTGGAACATCCCCTGCCATTCTAGCCTTGTGGATCCACTGGTCCAAGAGGTCCCCCTTATGCCATTTCAGGTCGGCATAGTGATGACTGACCTAGTCACCAGTTTGGAGTATGCCAGTGGCACTGGTGAGGTCACAGGTGAGACGGTCCCAGGCATCCACTTTATTTTAGGAGCCCTGGTACTGGCCCTGCAGCAGTCCCTGTTCATGGTCTTTGACAAGGAGTCCTGCCATGACTCTGGACTCCTGGATGCACCAGCACTGCACCCAAAAGTGCACACCCTCTCCCCTTCCTGACATAGTGCCTGCAATGGAAGCTACAACCAATTATGAGATGTATTCCTACCTCTTGGGTTTAGGTAGGGCCATTTTCCCACATTTTTTTTGTGATTGTCCAGTTTTGAAAAGGCTAAGCTATGGGCAAACCTGCTTACCTATGGTTGGAATTGATTAAAGGGATATAATACTGGGCATGTTGAGTTAGCTGGCCAGCACATTGCTTACACATCCTAAGCTGGCAAGTGCAATGCTTAGCTTGCTTACATTTGACTTTGCATTATATTTCCTTTTTAGCATTGATTTATTATTCATTACATCGTATATGCATGCCTGGTATCCATGATTCATGTGTACATACACTGTATGGGGTCCTTGTGTTTTACTGGGGACTTCAACACTCTATTACAGTTAGACCTCACGTCTGGGCTTAGTGAAGTACTCCTTTTCACATATGTATGTTATGTATTGGGTTATGGAACATATGTCTGTATACTGATTCCTTTCCCAGGTTCAGTTTGATTTTACTATAGTGAAGACTTGTTTGCTGATACCTCATTCTTCTGTATGTCTGTGATGGCTTGGTGGTTAACTACTGTGACTATATTGTATAGGGTCCTGGGTTCAAGACCTGCAAGGCTGTTTATTTTGTTGATGGACAGAACAAGAGCCATTGGATGCAGAGTAATTAAGGCACTTTTGAGCATTTGTAAGCAGGTTTGCCCGAGGGTAAGCAATGCTAACCTCTGGTTACATATGCTCACAGAGAGTGAGCTTCAAAATTGCTTACCCTTTGTGCGCATTGCTTACCCCCACACAAACAGGCTTAAACCTGCTTACTAGTGCTTATATATGCTTATTACTGCTTATTGGTGCTTAGACCTGCTTACTAGTGCTTTATTCATTATGACACTGACACCTCACATGTGCATTTACTCCAGTTCTCCAGTTCATACATATATGTTATTTAGTTGGTTATGCAACAAAAATACTGGTTATAATGTGCTTTGCCATGGAATACGGAATGTGAAATAGTGGGACTTGAACCAGAAATACCTGCTCGTAAGGCAAATTCTCTGCCCACTACACTATTGTTATGCTGTTTCATTTGCATATATCTTCCTTGTTATCCTTTTCAGCCATTTAAGCTGCATTAACCGTAGCTAAGTGTTGGGCGGACCCGCGTACCTACAGTTAGCTTTAATCAGAGTTTTTAAAAAAAATAAAAGGTTTGTTCATTTTATTTCTATATACTTGCTGTTGTACATGGGGGGGCTGTTGGTGGGGGTATGCAGACACCTATGAGCGGTCTCGCTCATTTCTTAGCCCTTTCAGCTGTTCTTCATTGCAGGGGCATGTATATTCTGAGAGCTCTGCTCTCAGACACGCCCCCTGCAGTCTTACATGCTCCATGTAAGATTAGGAGCTCAGGCAGTGCACCTCATTACTATGCATGGTGCGCTGCTGTCCTGATCCTAAATGGCTGCTTCCATTCAGGACTAAGTAGTCCTGCATGAAAGATTAGTAAATCTGGGGATTAATGTATAATTCCATAACAATGGTAAACTGAAGTTTCAGACGACCTTTTTAATAGAAATGTGGAGAACAGAATGCATGCAGTTGCTTAATGGGAGTTATACTAGGTAATCTAATATGCATACATACATACAAATATTTCAGACATGGGCATTAATGCCCTTCTAGCTTGCCAATATACCAAAACACTTTTTCCCATAATAAGTGTCCAGGCTGTTCTTAAAAATATCTAAACTTGTATTTGCTTTAATGTAATTTGGTAGTCTTTTCCATGCATCAGCTACTCTGTCAGAGAACTAATTAGTACACTTCTCATTCCTATCAGATTCTCTACATAGGTTGTCTGATGATTCTCTAGTACTTTTTGATAACCCCAAATATTCCCAGAGGTAGTTGTCTCTAAATGCCTTATATACTTGAACAAAATCTCTTCTTAGATATCTGTAAGAGATACTGTACACGTTCGGGTATTTTGGTCTTTCATTATAACTTAAATTTGCAGATTCATGGATGTCCTTGATATATTTCCGCTGTACTCTTTTCCAATTTACTCATGCTTGTTTTCATGTAGGTTTTCCATAATTTTATTCCATACTCAAGTTTGGGTCTAATGTAACTAGCAAACTATGACTTCATCATTTTTGATTTCCTAGACTTCATAAATCATTTTATACAACCTATAGTTCTATAACTATCATTAACCAATTGATAGATATGATTAGAAAAACTCATAGCTGAATCTATTTATATACCCAGGTCTTTAAATTAGTCTACAGTTTCAATCACTGTGTGCTGTATTAAATATTCACCTTTCAATGTATGTCTCCCAAATCTCATATGCTTAGTTTTTGATGTATTTATCAGCATATTATTTTCCTGTGCCCAAATGGCCAATTTAGTCAAGTTAATTTGCAGACATGTCTTATCTGTAACATATGTAACCAGTTTACCCAATTTCAGGTCATCAGGTCTATAGACTGTAGAACACATCAGATGAAAAGGTTAGGTCTGAAAGATACAATCTAAACAAGTAAAGACCTAGGACAGAGCCCTTTGGGACACCCAGATTGTAACCAATTATTTCTCCTGTTCAGTTGCTGTATGATACTTGCCATGTCCTATTTGTAAGTCATGCAGCTATCCATCTTATCAAAAGTAGAGCAATACCTAGTTGTACTAATTTATTGATCACTGTTTTGTGTATTACCCTGTCAAATGCTGAAGTTAAATCTATATAAATTACACCACATCACAATTTTTCATTCATAGCTGTTACTATATTGTTATAGAACATCATGTTACAGGTGGTAATAGATCTATTTTCAGCATATGCATGCTGATATATGTTTTCCAGTACCATGATATCCAGTTCTGATGATAACTTATCCAATATTACCTTCTCCATTATTTTTCCACAACATGAAAGTAGACTTAAGGGTCTATATGACTCTGGGTTTGTCCTACTCCCCTTTCCCTTGAAGACAGGTTTAATAAGTGCATGTCTCCAATCTTTGAAATCTTAGCATATTTATATGATCTAGTGAATAATAGTTATAATGGTACCATAAGTTCTTGTTGAAGTGTTGTCAGGTTATTGTTACTAATTCCGTCTCCTCCTTGTGATTTGTTTGTATCCAGTTTGTGCAGTACTTTTTAAATATAATCTAATTTGATTCCAGTATCTGTGTTTACCTGGTATCATTAGTACAACTTATCACCCCTTTTGTGGAGCCAATCTGTTTTACATAAGATTTTGTAAATATATCTATAATCTGTTATGTCTGATAATAAATTTTAGAATCTGCACACAATTTATCAGTTTGTGTCTTTACTCCTTCCACATCTTATGTATCTATAAAAAGGTATCATATTATGCTCAATGTTTTTATATAAATGTTCTTCAAATGTTTCTTGATCTAGTCTGACACTATGCTTATTCTGTTTGTACAGCTTGTTTATTTCAGTTTTCAAAGGTGTAGTTCAACTTCTCTTCCATTTCTTATATGTTTGTCTCTCATCTTATATCTTATTCTTATGGAAATATATCCCCCTGATTTTATATGCCTAGATCCTGATGTTCAACATTTTTTTTTTTTTTGCAATCAAAAATTTCTCTTTCAAAACTTTCCACATTCCATTTGCACTTTTTCCACTGAACACCTCACTCCAGTTAGTTTTATATAATATGGCAGGAGTGGTCTTATAGGAACCATCCTGGGTCAAAACATTTACAGATCCAGGACCTGGTGAGATGGGATTTTAATTGTGTTTTGAAATTGGGATAGTTTCTATTGATCCTAATCTCAGGTGGAAGGGAGTTCCACATTTTTGCGATAGTACACAACTACACGGCCTCCCCTGAGCTATATCTACTTTTGGATACTTTGACCAGACCTTTATTGGTAGATCTTAGCTGACGGCTATTAGTGTACTGATTGATTAGGCTGCATAGGGCTGGGGTTTTGTTGGGGCAATAAAGAATTTGATGCGCCAAGGTAAGTTGATTTAGCAAAAGTAAGTTGACTAATTCCATTCAGGACAGTTTATGAAGGGTCAGGCAATGATGGGATCTGTAGGAAGAGTTAGTAGGAAATGTAGCTATCTTGTGATAACATGAGGATAGTTTGTTAAGTTTGCTGTTATTTAGGTTGACTAGGGTGGGAGAAGCATAAAGTAACATGGAGAGTAAATGGGTTCTTGCTGTGGTAGTTCTACTATTGGAAGTTAGGTAGTTTTTACATCTGTAGAGTGTGCCTAGTTTTTTTGTGCACTTTAGTTATGGTTTGAGCTATATGTTTGTCAAATTTCATGTTTATAATCTTTCATTTTGGAAATGAAGATTATTGTTAGATCAGTGTCACATGTGCAAGGCATGAGTAAATCTAAATTATTGATGATTATGACAATTTCCATATTTTGCATAATTCTTTTAATAATTACTGTATTAAGGTAAAATGGAGTGTGATACTGATATTGGGGGTGCTATACAAGTAGGCTGATGTTACTACCATAAACCCAGTAACATATGGCTGGTACGCAGCAAATTACATATACATTTAAATGAGGGTCACTCTATTACCATTAGTATTGCTTTTACTATTATTATTCTAATATTACCACTAATATCACTTAAAAGTAACTTATGGATTACAAAGCAAGTTGCGCTTTGCATGCTGACAGGGTATAGTAGGCACCCTCAGTGGAAATATAGCTATAGGATGTGTAGGTTTTGACCCTAATGATGGGTGATCGGAAGACATTATTACAAAGATTTTATGCATTTACATTAATAAAACAAATATTGCGTGGATAATGTAATGATAGTGGGAACTACAAAAGCAGTGCATGTTAAAGGAAAAACAGGACTTTATTTATTCATTTATTTATTTGACATTTGTTAACTGGGTTAGTCTGACTGGGCAAGTAGCCCTTTTTCAGTGGATGCCAGAGGAGAAAAACTCCAACATGCATTTATTTATTTATTTATTTTTACATTTGTTAACTGGGTTAGTCTGTCTGGCTTCTTAGAAGCCCTTTTTCAGCAGAGACCCGAGGAGAAAAGCTCCCCAAAAAAAAAGTTTAAGTAAACGAATAGTAAGAACAAAGATAAATACAGATTACATTTTAAGTATACATACTTCTGAAGTAATTACATAAGATGCAATAAGGGAATATATAGAATGGATAGAAATACAATACAATACATAAATGGAAATTTTCATGTAGTATGGTAAGAAACTAAGCAGAGATATGGTATAGCACACAAATAACAAAAGTGATCATATGTCAGAATTTAAACTAAACTAATAATTATAAAATTACAATATGTCAAAGAGTAAGATGGGACAAAATGCTAGAAAAGTTCAATAAATCGTACATCATAGAGTACAGAGTTATATACAATAGTACGCACAGTATATACAATTTTGACAAGTCTGCAAGATATACATAACACATATATTATAAATATTAAAAATATATAGGAGATAAGATCAAGACAAAACCAATTTCTAAAGACTGCAGCTCTGGAAGCTGTAATAACTACTATTAGTAGACTTTTTTGAAGCAGAGGCAGAGAGAAGAGGAAGAAATTGTTGATGCAGTAGTATAGAGGAGGAGAGGTGGATTACGTTGGATCACAGTATAAGCAAGTGATAAACTGAGAGTATCCTTTAGAGTTGTTTTAAAAAAGAGTTAGGGTTTGAGATCTGATACTTAGAGAAAGTTTATTTATTTCAAGCATTTGCCACTGTGTAGCTGTAGAGGAGTTTACCAATATTTTTATTGGGCACATGCACTTGTAAAAGTCGTTGTTGGGAGCTACACAGAACCCAGTTGGGAGTATAAGGCTGGATGAGGGTAGAGAGAGCGGCAGGGGGAGGGTGCTTGTAAGAGAGAATGAGAGAGGAGAAGCTGTGGTATTAGGATTTAATTATGAAATTCAGCTACTGCAGGTTTTTCAAGACTAGGCAGTTGTGAGAGTGGTAGGGTTGGCTAGCGGTGAATCTTGTAAGTTTGTTACAGGTAAGTTCCAGTTTGGACAGAAGGTTGGCTTGGATGCTAGTGAGGATGGGGGCCCCATAAAGTAAGGTGGGAAGTAGAAATGCTTATGCAAGAGAGAGCATAGAAGCATTTGTGAGGAGTTTTTTGTGCCTGTATAGCAGGCCTAATTTTGATGTGTCTTTTTAATGCACTGCTGAATATAGAGATCGAAACTTTACTTGGTCATTGATATTACCTCCTAACAATTTAGTCTGAGGTTAAACAGTGATGATAGTGTTGTTAAGTGAAGAGACAGTAAAGGTAGCTTTGTGATGTTGGAGAGATTTAGGGAGAAATAGAAGTTTAGTTTTCTTTGGATTGAGTAGCAATTGGTTGGAAGTTAGCCATTTTTCAACAGAGTGCAGAGACTGTTGGGTGAGGGTGTGAAGGTGGGTGATATTGTCGGCAGAAGGAAATGATTATGAAATCGTTAGCATATTGTATGACAGAAGAGAGTGGACAGGAAGAGTATAGGTCATTAGTAAATATATTGAATAATAGGGGTCCAAGGATGGAGCCTTGGGGCACCCAGTTTGAATTGGTATGAAGGGAGAGAAGATAGAGTGCCATTTAACTACTTGATGTCTGTTAGAGATAGATGAAGAACCAAGAATGTGCAGAGGTGGAGAGATTAATGGTAGCTAGTTTGGATAGAAGCAGTCATTGGGAAACGGTGTCGAAGACTTTCGACAGGTCTAGAAACAAATAGGAGATTAACTTGTTGCAACAAGAATTTGCGATATAATTAATGAAAGCTATCAGAGTAGCGGCTGTACTGTGATTTGGGTGGAATCTATGCTGTGTAGGGGTAAGGAGATTTTTTAGGAGTAGGAAATGAAGGAGCTGTTTATGAATGCATTTTCAAGAATTTTTGCCAGGGGAGATAGAATGGCAATAGGCCTGAAGTTTGAGGGATCAGTTGAGTTGCCATCTTTATGCAAGGGTATGACATCAGATTTTTTTTCCAATTTCAGGTGCAATGTTTTCTTTGATTGACCTGTTAATTAAAATGGAGATGGGGTAGATGATAGAACTGGCAGCAAGTTTTAGGAATTGAGGAAGTAGGTTATCAGCTGATGGAGACCATGTTTTAAGTTTGCTAAGAAGTGACTTGATATAGGCTGTGGGGATGGGTTTAAGAGACAAAGGGATCTGGGGCATGGGTTGATGGGGAGGGGGTAGTTAATGGTGTAATTTTTGGTTAGACTGCAAATGAAGTCAATGAAGAAGGTATTAAGAAAGGTAGCAGTATCAGTGTAAGGCCTGTTTGGCCATGGATTAGGTGATGAGGGGTTTCCAGGATATAGTAGCTTATTTACTTATTGGCAGAATTGTTGGGGGTTGGAGTGAGGATTATTTAGTGGTTTATGGAAATAGTTTTTCTTGTCAAGGGTGACATTTTTTTAGTTAAACTGGAAAACTCTCTATACTTTTGGAAATTAGTGGAAGTTTTAGATGTTTTCTATTTTTTTTCACGCACTGTACTGGCTTGTGCTATCCAGGGGGAAAAATGGGTTTTGACTCTTATTTACCTGGCCAGGAAGTTAGGTGTGTCTAAAAAGATGTTAAAGGTTTGAACAGCTTCCTCCAGGGGAAGTCATAGAGAAAGGCCATTTAATTGTACAGAGTGAGTGGTTGAAAGTGTCTGGGTTAAAATTTGAGAGCTTATGGCAGTCTGTGTATTTATTAATTTTATTTCTTTTGCATTTGTTGACTGGGAATAGTCCGTCTGAGTGTGTGCCCATTTTCAGAGGAGGCCCAGGGAGAAAAGCTCCAATAAAACAAGAACAGCATTGACAGATACAGTGTCGGTTTTACATAGAATTTAACAGAAATATCCAGAGACAATAAAGAAAGTACAATATACAATAGGCACTTTAGTGAAAAGGGGAAAGTTATTACAATATAGTAAAGTCATATATATATATATATATATATATATATATATATATATATATATATATATATAGATCCCCTACATTACACCGACACACCACAAACCCGACAGCCAAAACGCCGACACCAAAACACCGAAACCACACAATACCAACAGTCCACATAACCGAACACCATAACACCGACTCACAACACAAACACAACAAAAGCACACCAAAATCCTTACAAACCTACACTAAACCTTACATACACAACTATCTATCCACTAAACTTAACCCAAACCCTAACCCTAAGGTCCGTCACTATCTCACACTTACCTTACCCGCATCCTAACCCTAAAGTCCGTCATTATCGCACACTTACCTTACCCGTAACCTAACCCTAAAGTCCGTCACTATTTCACGCTTACCTTACCTGCACCCTAACCCTACAGTCCATCACTAATGCACACTTACCTTACCTGCACCCTAACCCTAACATCCATCAGTATCGCATACTTACACAGTCACGCTCGTTTCGCATGTCGGTGTTTTCAGTGTCGGGATTTCGAACTGCCAGTTATTTCCATTGTCAGTCTTCCGGTGTCAGTGTTCTCGTCATCGACGTTTCGGTCTGTCAGTGTTCTCAGGTAGACCTATATATATATATATATATATATATATATATATATATATATATATACATATATATATATATATATATATATATATATATATTTTTTTTTTTTTTTTTGAGGGCAGGGGTTCCTCTTTAGTTGAACATTTGAGTATACTTTGATACATGTACATATGCATACCCTTAAAAAAGAAAAGAAATTATCAGATTATACTCTTATTGTAGGTAGCTGATAGGTGGTGGTAACAAGTGGGAGTTGGGTATACATGGAGACTATAACATTTAGGGGATGAAATTTGATGTGGGCTTATGTGGTATTAGCCTGCCTTGGTGCAGGAGCAGAGCCAGTTGTTAGTGAGGTGGTCTTTGAGCAGAGTTTTCAATTGGTGTAGGTTGTTATCATTTAGAATGTGTTGAGGGATTGAGTTCCAAAGTTTAGAAATGTGGTGGGAGTAGAAGGTGTCCCCGGCTTTGTTGTTGCTTTTGAATTCTTGGAGGAGTGTTTTGTGTGAGGATCGGAGTTGCCAAGTGTTGGCATGTGGTTGGAGTAATTGTTGTAGGGCTGGGGTTCTGTTTGGCTGGTATATTAGTTGGTGAGTAAAGACAAGTTGGGTATAGGTTAGTTGGTGTGGGAATTCTAGCCAATTTATTTGGTGTAGGCAAAGCAGTGGTGGGACATGTATGGGGAGATATGGCAAACTTGGCTATTTTATTGTAGGGTGATTCAAGTTTTGTAAGGCCAGTTTTATTAAGGTTTGTAAAGATGGGAGAAGCATAGAGAACAGTAGATAAGAGATGAGTCCTGGTGATGTTTAGTCTAGAATGGCTAATTAGGAAAGGATTAATTTGGTAGAGAGAGCCTAGTTTGATGTGTTTTTTTAATGGTTTGAGAGAGGTGTAGGTCGAATTTTAATTTGCTATCAATTGTGACACCTAGTAATTTGGTATGTGAGCTGGTGCTTATGATTGTGTTGTTGGAGGAGTGGATTTGAAAAGTGGCTGAGGGATTGGGTGTTTTGGTGGGGAGAAAGAACATGAGTTTGGTCTTGTTTGGGTTAAGTATGAGGTTAGTGTTAGTTAGCCAGAATTCTACATCTAGGAAGGATTGTTGTGTTATAGCCTGTAATTGTGTTAGAGAGGGGGTGTAGCATATCAGGGTAGAGTCATCTGCATATTGGATGATAGAGGCGAGAGATGTGGGTTTATGGAGTTGATTTGTGAAGATGGTAAAAAGTAGGGGGCATAATATGGAGCCTTGTGGAACTCCTGTGTTAACAGGGAGCAAAGATGATGGCTCCTGTTGCCATCTAACAGCCTGCTGGTGTTTGGTTAGATAGCTGTGGAACCAAGGTAGGGAAGAATGACTGAGATGTAATGTGGCCAGTTCTGACAGCAGTTTTTGTTGTGAAACTGTGTCGAATGCCTTTGAGAGATCTAAAAAGATGGATGAGACATATTTATTCTGATTTCTGTGTTCATTTATTGTGTTAGTAAAATGGAGGAGAGTGGTTGTGGTGCTGTGGTTGGGGCAAAAGCCATGTTGTGTGTTTGATAGGAGGTTATTGGACAGAAGGTATTTTAGAAGCTGGGAGTGAATACATTTTTCTAATATTTTTGAAAGAGGTGAAAGAATGGCAATGGGCCTGTAATTAGTAAGCTCGGTAGAGTTGCTACCTTTATGTAGTGGAGTGATATAGGAGACTTTCCAGATTAGTGGGACATGGTTCCCAGAGATAGAATGGTTGAGGAGGATAATATTGCTGAGTTTTGTGTAGTTGGGGTGATTGTCAAGGTATGAAGTTGGGATGGTGGTCCCTTAGGGTATCAGGTAGGTGGAGAGGCTGGAGGTAAATACCCAGTCTAGTGTGGAGCCTGAGTTGGTGTGTTTATTTGGACGAAAAGGGGCAGAGATTAGCTGGCAGAAGCCATTGAGGTTAATGGAGGTCTTAGGGGAATCATTATTAAGGACATTCCAGTCAATGTTAATGTCTGCAAACAAGCCTCACTTTCGACACAGGAACCAACTGTGAAAATGTAGTAAATGTCAAAAAACAGCAAAGGTTCCAAGCACGGCTTAGTTCAAAATATTTAATTGGTACAAAAAATACACAGGGCAAGCACTTTCATGGACCAAAGCTCCACTTCATCAGACCATAATAAAGTATGTCAACAGTTACTCAACATTTAAACCTGTTTCATCCAACACAAATCAAGTTTGAGAGTGATGTAATAATTGGTGTTAATAAATACAAATGTACAAAAAACATATATATAAAACTTGTAGTTACTGATATGCTTGGACTGATAGACGAGACTAACTATAACCATCTCATTTATAAAAAAGCATGCTTACATATTTGGCGAAATAAATATGTAAATATGTATTGATTTGTATTGGATGAAACAGGTTTAAATGTTGAGTAACTGTTGACATGCTTTATTATGGTCTGATGAAACGGAGCTTTGGTCCGTGAAAGCGCTTACCCTGTGTATTTTTTGTACCAATTAAATATTTTGAACTAAGCCGTGCTTGGAACCTTCAGTGTTAATGTCACCCAAGATAACAGTTTCATACGAGACGGACTTAGAGATCCATGAGAGAAAGAGCTCTAAGAATGGGATGTTTTTGCCTGGAGGGATATTGACAGAAGCCTTTGCTAATTTCTTGTGATTGTTCACTTTACAGGTGACAATGAGTACTTCAGCTGTGTGGAAGTTGGGGACGTGATAGATAGACGGTGGAGGGTGATTTGACTAGAGTAAAGAATTGCAACACCACCACCTTTTTTCTTAAATCCTTCTTGCAAGAAGATGTTATAGCCTGGTGGAAGAAATTCTTAGTCAGATATGTGTGGCTTAAGCCAAGTTTCAGAGAGGGTGAGACTGTCAGGAATGTGTAGCGAGATCCAGGCATGAAAAGGGAGATTTTGTTCATGATATTTTGAATGTTCATGGATAGAATGCATAGTTTTTTTTGTGGAAGAGGATGGAAGGGTCTGTGAAGTAGTAATGAGGTGGGGTTTAAGGGGTGTGATGGATGAGCAGAGAGAGAGGAGCTGTGGTCCAGTGTTGGGATGAATGTCACCGGATGGTAGTAGGTTTAAAATGAAGATTTTGAGAGAATTATAGCAATTATATTGAAAGTAGGTTTTTGGTTTAGTTTTAAGAGGGAATGTGGTAGTTGGAATGTCTTTATTCTATGCAAGGTAGTGTCTGAATGAAAAAAAATGATGGGGTATAGGGTATGAGTAGGTGGCAGAATTAATGGTTTGGCAGTAGGTTATAGCTGGTGAGAGGTGCCTGTGTGTGATGGTGCAGTGATATGAGGTAGCATAAGACGCAAGGATGAGAATAGTCATGAGAAGGAGGATAAATAAAAACCTGCTAGAATACTTTACTTTAGGCAGAAACATATTGTGGCAGCCAATGGGTAATAAGTAGGCTGCAGAAATATTACCTGAATATGAAATGGTGCAGAGGGGGAACTATGTGAAGGTATTTTTATGGTAGGTTAATTAGAGAGCAGAGGGTGTGATTGTTGATTGGAGGGATTGGGAGGACGTTGGGTGGGGAAAGGATGTGTGGTCACTGGGGATAGAGTATAAGTGTACTGTATGCAGGAGTGGGTGACTGACTTAAATCAGCACAGACAGATATTAGTTATATATACAGTAAGAATAATAACAGTATTCTAATATTCAGCTTAAAATCTCATTAATGGCATGATGGATGAATGTGCGATCTAAAAGATTATATGATTTTGTGGGATTGCTCAAAGAAGCAGCAATTGTGGGGTTTGCAAGGCTACAGTTATTAAGAGGTGTTTTCCAAATATTATGAATGTTAACTGTTCCATGTTGACATTAATTATGTTGAAATGGAGTGTAATATCATATCTGTGGCAGCATATACAACCTGTGGGTATTACACAAAAATTAGTGTTATAAAATGACTGTTAATATGAAGGCTTAAATAGATATAATGGTTTGCTTGGTAAAGCAGTTATGAATATTACCTTTTTTTCATATCAGAATTATTATTGTAAAATCTGTGTGATGTACAAGACAAGTAATTCTACTGTTAGCTGTATAGCATTATGGCACATAATTTTGCTAGTCATAGCTGCCATCTAAATTTGCATGGTTGTGTAGATTAATGTTGTTGTTTTGAAATATTGGGACAATATCATAAGTATAATTTGCATTGATTGTGCAGTATCACAAAACGGCAGTGTTCTGCTCTTATCATATATCACTTGAAAGCCCACAATGAGATAAACAATTCACTCACTGATATTTTGGGTCTATCTTGCATGGAAAAATATTACCCATTGTTCAAACATAACAGTAATATATTTTGGGAAGTAAATTACTCTTTTTTTTTAGAATCTGAAGCATAAATTCTGGGTCAAAAGACAGGCTTTAGATACTGGGATCACTGCATAGCCCACCATCTAATGAATAACTTTCATATTTTGCACTTTTTTGTAACTTAGATTGTTTCTGAGATATTGTGAATCATATGAACTATACTCTGAATAGATGATTTGGGAGAAATTCTATCAGGAAGCAAGTGTTTTCCTGTCTTCGAAGACTCCAGGGAACCAAAAGGATAAATTAGCCTCCTGCTGCTCAGGGCTGGATGAGTTAATGAGACATGAGAAACATTTTAAATTAATTTCTTGTAAATTTTTATATAAATTAGGACATTTTAGAAATTGGTAAGTAATACTCCAGATTGAGACAAATAAGAAATGGGTCCTTAAGCATGGGAGTGATAATATCCTTATTAACAACAGATGGAAATTCTTCATTTTTAGCAATCATCTTGCAGTTCAGGGAATAATCATATGCAAAAAGCACAGATAGAATATTTTCAACTTGGTGGGTGTTAGGTCCATCTCACAGTATGCAAGAAGAATCATTTAAATCATTTATTACACATCCTCATAAATGAAAAGTTTAAAATCAGTCCAACAGCAGTCAAGAGACCTCCTGACTAAGTAAGACTTACTCAAAGAATGAGGACATGATATAATAAGAGAATGTTGGCAAACATTTCTGCAAAAATCATGCAGTAGCTTCACATTTTGAGACAGACAAAGTCTTCCGAGACCATTAGGAATGCTAGACTGTACAATCTGTCCATGATCAAAAATCGGCAGAATAGTTGTCTGCAAAAACAGATCTTAAAATGTAAAGGAGATTGCCTTCTATGCAGTATCTCTTACCAGTAGACTATATAGTGGTCCACGAATCTCTCCAGAAAGGGCACGTTCCCCAATATTGTTTCCTCAGAATTCGCATGGCTGTTGCACAATCTTGCGCTCATTGTGCTTGCTAAGTTTAACTGCTACACAAACCAAGGCAAAGTGACTAGGACAGAGGAGATGAGCTGTTTGTGAATCACATCTTCTCCTGGCCATCAGATTGGAATATATCCATGCATAGAGTCAGATTACAGCTGCAAAAATTCTTTAAATCTCTTAACCAGGTCAGTCCAGTAATGGTTGAACTTAACAGCATGATATTTCTGGCAATGTACAAAATTAGTCTTGGAGAAGAGAATACCTACATCATTTACAAATGGATCGTATCAACAGATGCATGTTCAAAAATTTAAAGTACAAAGTACCTTAACACATAAAATAAAGATTTGATTACCAAAGCTATTAATCTGGTAATATGCTGGTCATTTCAGTATATGACAATAAAATATTAGGATAAACACTTTACAGAATATATATATGTATATATATATATATATATATATATATATATATATATACATATATATATGAATAAGGCAATTTCTCTCCCACCATTTCTACTTAGTTCATCACTCCCTGTCTTATTGTCTGTCATCTTCCCTATTACCTTAGACGATACTTGAACCTGAATCACTAGGGTCATAGTCATGACTTTGTCCTTCTATTCCACAAAGCTGGCTTGGACCCAGATGGCAAAAGTCATTGCACAGGCATTTAAAAATCATACCACGGGGCCAGAATGTGAAAGCATTTCAAATTATTCAGAAAAGAAGATCATGAAATAATGGACCACATACAGTTAGTACGTTATAGTTGAGTCTCTGTATGGTCTTACTTCAGTTACTTAATGATAATGTTACTCATAAATAGGTCTATTTGTATGAAGAAAAGCAGCAAATCAAATATAGCAGGAGCAAGGCTAAGACCCACACTCTACCTAAATTATTGCAGTTTAAATGTAGGTGTATGATTTCCCTTCTCCCAAATATTATTCTATTCTATTTTATCAGTCATTAATATTCCATTATTAACACTATGTACATATAACATTATGCATGCATATATTCTACATATTTTAGACACAAATGTATATATATTTATACAGAGACAGAGAGAGAGACAGACACACGCATAAAAATATAGCACTTAATCACATAATCCAAATTTTATTAGTTCAGACTGTATTTTATTCACTATTCCAATTTCGATAAGGCAAGTAAAATCAGCATAGTGATTTTACTATAGTTTCTTCAGTACATATCTACTCAGTGTAAAACAGGTTTCCATTAAACAGCAGAAAGTCATCATGAATTTAAGAACAAACAACATGATAATTTCAATATGTATTCTAAAGGCATTCGAAAAATCCTCTTTTATGATGAACAGATTATCACTCTGACATCCTGGTATTATAATCTCTACAGAGTGTGTTATGTTCTTATGTATACATTTCAACAGTCTCTGACTTTCAGACACCCCTGATTTTGACTCATATCACTTAATTCCTCCTAAAACTGGTGACATTTTGAGAACAGGTGGTGAATTACACGTAATAAATAATGACAATAATTAGAGTTATCTACTTCTTTTAATTCAGAAATTATATATCAATTCACATCCTCTTGTTCCATCAATGTCTCAGGTTAATAGTATTAATATTTTATAAGTGTTCCTGGATGTCACTGATTATTTCTGGATTTGTCTCACAAGTCTCTTGAGATTTGAGAGCTATGTTCTTGTGTTATATTTATATATATATATATATATATATATATATATATATATATCTATAGGATCCGGACACATGCTCGACTAGCATATGTCCAAATCACAAAACATAGAACACACATACACGGAAGTGCTTAACATCGATAAGCACTTCCGTGTATGTGTGCTTGTTTTGTAGATTGGACAACAGTGCGGGTAAGGGAAAATTCCCTCTTCCCCACTGTAGTGCGATCTCAGAGTGAGAATAATAAAGTAGGGTATGTGGGGGGGGGGGGCACAACCCCCACGTGGGGGTGCAGGGGGTGAAGCCCCCCTGCAGAAATATAGATTTTTTTTTTTTGAAATACACATACACGGATGTGCTTTTCGATGTTAAGTGTATGTGTGTTTCAGACATATGCTAGTCGAGCATGTGTCCTAGACCCATGTATATAGATGTATATATATCTATATATATATATATATATATATATATATATATATATATATATATATATATATATTGTGTGTGTGTGTGTGTGTGTGTGTGTGTGTGTGTGTGTGCATGTGTGTGTGTATAAAGCCATAGAATGGCACTCCAAGCCAGAAACAAACTCCCTCCTCCAATTCTCCATTGGAAGAGCAAGCCAATTACATGCACCCTCCCTGCCCTAACTCTTCTGTAGGAGAGCACAAGAAAAAAACAACACTTCTGTTTTTATTTATTTATTTATTTTACTTTTGTTTTTTTTTTTAACTGGCAAGCTGATTATTACATTTTAATAATTGTTTTGCTACAGCTTATTTTATAGAACTACTGATGCACTGAACTCCCTTTCTGTATCAGCATTCAGAAATGCCTTTACAGAAAGAAGAATGCAGAATGAGCCTAAAGATCACACTTCTAATACCTTGGGCCTGGAGAAGCTGCCTCCTGTGTGCCACTCATGATACTCATCTGATGCCAGGGATGAATTTATGAATACCAATCCAATTGCCTAGCCTCCTTTTAAAGGAAGATAATGGCTCTCACTGCTTGATCTTGAGTGGAAGTTTATTCCAGAAAAGGGGTAGTTGTCACATGATGAATCTGTTTCTTCACAATGATTTTTTTTACCTGCTGAAGTAGGTTCAGATGTCTTGTCTTCCTGTTCACTGTTCTGTTTCATTTGTGGGCATATGAGAGGTCTTAAACTGCCAGATCCCTAACAGGTTCATAGGTAAATATTAGGTTAGCTGCCCTTGTAGGCCATTTTAAGCCTAGGCACTTTCTCTGTTTTTGCTCAAATTAACCTATCTCATTTGATGTTAGACTGGCCTTACCTATCCCGTAGCCAATAATTATATATCACCCCTAAAGAGAATAACTGGGATTATACCAAAGATAATGTGTGGGGAACCAAGCATGGTATAAAGCATTTAGGAGATGCCTGTGTTTAGTAATAGTACCATGAGCAGCCCTGGAGTAAATTTTCTGTTGTCCATCCATAGATCCAAGATGGTCTTGAAAATAGTCAGGGAAGAGTTTTGTTTTACATAGCTAGGGAGTCTGTTCCAGAACAGGAGCATCCTCTGCAAGATATGCCTATCCCTCCAGTTCATTCTTTTGATGTTGAAAAACAGATTTAAATTCCTTGAATAAATATTTCTGATGCCATTTGGCTTCCTGATGTGTTTTAAATCCATCAGTATATGGTGAGAAGATAGATTGTACGGTAGTCACAGGTCACTTCTCAGCAGTCTGGAGGATACCAAGTAAAGTGAAAGGGCTTTGAACCAGCAAATGTAGGACATATTGTTTAGGGCTTGTATCCTTTTAGTAAAGTATAACTATGGACATTCTAGTTGTTGCATGTGTCTAGACAGATGCATGCCAAAGGAGACATTATACTCAATGATAGAACTAATAAGGAATGAGTTAAGTGGAACAATGCCATCCAAAGATCTAGACACAATCCCTTTGTTTATAAGCTGTTTTTAATAGAAGGACTTTCTTATGACAATGGACAAATGTTGATCAAAAGTTAGGTGGCTGTCCACATAAGTTCCCAAATCCTGAATAATTGGGCTAATTCGTAGGAGTTTATTGGCAATGTGGTAGACATAGTAAGTCCTTGCTAAGTTTAATTCTGGTGGTGGCCAAAAAAGTAATTACTAGAAAATGGAAATCAAAGTCTTAATCAACCATACTAGAAGTAGTGAATATAGTAACAGAGATAAAAGAACTGGAAGTGGAATCTTAAGAAAAGGATAGGAGCAAATTACGTGAAAAACTAAGAGAACTGTGGGAATAATACATGCAGAATAATGCTTTGGAGGAGGAATGAGGTTAAAGGAAAGGCCAGAATTGAATGAGCTATATAATGTTCAGTTGACAATGACTACATAGAAGATTATATGTGATGCATAAAATATGTCAATAAAGTTTGTTTTCATTTATATAAATGTACAATTGCCTATGTTGTAACTGATAATTCAATAAAGATGTTTCTTGTTTAAAAAATAATTAAATGAATAGATTGCCATATAAAATTACTAAAAATGTAGAGTGAATGAAATAAACAAATAAAATCCCAGTCAAATAAAGCAATATCTGAAGTTACGTAAATAAAGAGTATTAAACCTATCTAGCAACATACCTGTTAAAATTAAAAATAAGTCTAAATTTAATCACAATTTTGTGGCCTTAAATTTAAAAGCCTAATTTATACAGATTCATATATATATATATATATATATATATATATATATATATGAATAAGGCAATTTCTCTCCCACCATTTCTACTTAGTTCATCACTCCCTGTCTCATTCTTTGTCATCCTCCCCATTACCTTAGACAATAGTTTAACCTGAATCACCAGGGTCATAGTCATGGCTTTGTCCTTCTTTTCCACAAAGCTGGCTTGGAACCAGAGGGCAAAAGTCATTGCACAGGCATTTAAAAATCATACCACTGGGCCAGAATGTGAACACATTTCAAATTATTCAGAAAAGAAGATCATAAATGGACCACATACAGTTAGTGTGTTATAATTGTCTCTTTATGGTCTTACTGATAATTTTACTCATAAATAAGTCTATTTGTATGAAGAAAAGCAACAAATCAAATATAGCAAAGCAAGGCTAAGGCTCACACTCTACCTAAATTATTGCAGTTTAAATGCAGGTGTATGATTTGCCTTCTCCCAAATATTATTTTATTCTATTTTATCAGTCATTAATATTCCATTATTAACATTATCTATGTACATATAACATTATGCATGCATATATTCTACATATTTTAGACACAAATGTATATATATTTATAGAGAGAGAGAGAGAGAGAGACAGAGAGAGACAGACACACGCATAAAAGTATGGCACTTAATTACATAATCCAAATTTTATTTACCAGTTCAGATTGTATTTTATTCACTATTCCAATTTCGATAAGGCAAGTAAAATCAGCATAGTGATTTTACTATAGTTTCTTCAGTACATATCTAGCCAGCGTAAAACAGGTTTCCATTAAACAGCAGAAAGTCGTCATGAACTTAAGAACAAACATGATAATTTCAATATTTATTCTATAGGCATTCTAAAAATCCTCTTTTATGACAAAGAGATTATCACTCTGACATCCTGGTATTATAATCTCTACACAGAGTGTGTTATGTTCTTATGCATAAATCTCAACAGTCTCTGATTTTCAGAGACACCCCTGGTTTTGACTCAAATCACTTAATTCCTCCTAAAACTGGTGACTTTTTGAGAAAAGGTGGCGAATTACACTTAATAAATAATGACAATAATTAGATTTATCTATTTCTTTTAATTCAGAAATTATATATCAGTTCACATCTTCTTGTTCTATCAATGTCTCAAGTTAATAGTATTAATATTTTATAAGTGTTCCTGGTTGTCCCTGATTATTTCTGGATTTGTCCCACAAGTCTCTTGAGATTTGAAAGCTATGTACTTGTGTTATATTTATATATTTATATATATATATATATATATATATATATATATATATATATATATATATATATATTATATGGGATCCAGAGACATGCTCGACTAGCATATTCCGAATCACAAAACATCGAACACATATACACGAATGCACTTAACATTTATAAGTGCTTCCGTGTATGTGTGCCTGTTTTGTAGATCAGACTACAGTGCGGGTAAGGGAAAATTCCCTTTTCCCCACTGTAGTGCAATCTCAGAGTGAGAATAATAAAGTAGGGTGTGCGTGGGGGGGCACAGCCCTCCACATGGGGGTGCAGGGGGCCCCCCTGCAGAAATGTAGATTATTTTTTTGAACTACACATACACAAAAGTGCTTTTCAATGTTAAGCGCTTTTGTGTATTTGTGTTTGATGTTTTGTAATTTGGACTCATGCTAGTTGAGCATGTGTCCTGGACCTATATACATATATATATATATATATATATATATATACATATATATATATATATATATATATATATATATATATATATATGTATATTGTGTGTGTGTGTGTGTGTGTGTGTGTGTGTGTGTGTGTGTGTGTGTGTGTGTGTGTGTGTCTGTGTGTCTGGCACTCCAAGCCAGAAACACCCTCCCTCCTCCAGTTCTCCATTGGAAGAGCAAGCCAAATACATGCACCCTCCCTGCCCTAACTCTTCAACAGGAGAGCAAAAGAAAAAAAAAACACTTCTGTTTTTTTTTTTTTTTTTTTGCTTTTGTTTTTTTTTTAACTGGCTAGCTGATTGTTACATTTTTAGTAGTTGTTTTGCTACAGCTTATCTTATAGAACTACTGATGCACTGAACTCGTTTTCTGTATCAGCATTCAGAAATGCCTTTACAGAAAGAAGAATGCTGAATGAGCCTAAAGATCACACTCCTAATACCTTGGGCCTGGGGAAGCTGCCTCCTGTGTGCCACTCATGATACTCATCTGAAGCCAGGGATGAATTTATGAATACCAATCCAATTGCCTAACCTCCTTTTAAAGGAAGATAATGGCTCTCACTGCTTGATCTTGAGTGAAAGTTTATTCCAGAAAAGGGGTAGTTGTCACATGATGAATCTGTTTCTTCACAATTATTTTTTATTTTTTTACCTGCTGAAGTAGGTTCAGATGTCTTGTCATCCTGTTCACTGTTCTGTTTCATTTGTGGGCATATGAGAGGTCTTAAACTGCCAGATCCCTAACAGCTTCATAGGTAAATATTAGGCTAGCTGCCCTTGCAGGCCATTTTAAGCCTAGGCACTTTTTCTGTTTTTGCTCAAATTAACCTATCTCATTTGGTGTTAGACTGGCCTTACCTATCTCATAGCCAATAATTATATATTACCCCTAAAGAGAATAACTGGGATTATACCAAAGATAATTTGTGGGGAACCAAGCATGGTAAAAAGCATTTAGGAGATGCCTGTGTTCAATAATAGTACCATGAGCAGTCGTGGAGTAAATTTTCTGTTGTCCATCCATAGATCCAAGATGGTCTTGATAATAGTCAGGGACGAGTTTTGTTTTACATAGCTAGGGAGTCTGTTCCAGAACAGGAGCATCCTCTGCAAGATACGCCTATCCCTCCAGTTCATTCTTTTGATGTTGAAGAACAGGTTTAAATTCCTTGAATAAATATTTCTGATGCCATTTGGCTTCCTGATGTGTTTTAAATCCATCAGTATATGGTGAGAAGATGCATTGTACAGTAATCACAGGTCACTTCTTAGCAGTCTGGATGATACCAAGTAAAGTGAAAGGGCTTTGAGCCAGAAAATGTAGAATATATTGTTTAGTGCTTGTATCCTTTTAGTAAAGTATAACTATGGACATTCTAGTTGTCGCATGTGTCTAGACAGATGCATGCCAAAGGAGACATTATACTCAATGATAGGCCTAATAAGGAATGAGTAAAGTGCAACAAGGCCATCCAAAGATCTAGACACAATCCCTTTGTTTATAAGCTGTGCAGAATAGAAGGACTTTCTTATGACAATGGACACATGTTGATCAAAAGTTAGGTGGCTGTCCACATAAGTTCCCAAATCCTGAATAACTGGGACAATTTGTAGGAGTTTATTGGCAATGTGGTAGACATAGTAAGTCATTGCTAAGTTTAATTCTGGTGGTGGCCAAAAAAGTAATTACTAGAAAATGGATATCAAAGTCTTAATCAACCATACTAGTAGTGAATATAGTAACATCGATAAAAAAACTGGAAGTGGAACCCTAAGAAATGGATAGGAGCAAATTATGTGAAAAACTAAGAGAACTGTGGGAATAATACATGCAGAATAATGCTTTGGAGGAGGAATGAGGTTAAAGGAAAGGCCAGAATTGAATGAGCTATATAATGTTCAGTTGACAATGACTACATAGAAGATTATATGTGACGCATAAAATATGTCACTAAAGTTTGTTTTCAATTATATAAATGTAAAATTGCCTATGTTGTAACTGATAATTCAATAAAGATGTTTCTTGTTTAAAAATAATTAAATTAATAGATTGCCATATAAAATTGCTAAAAATATACAGTGAACGAAATAAACAAATAAAACCCAGTCAAATAAAGCAATATCTGAAATTACATAAATAAAGAGTATTAAACCAATCTTGCAACATACCTGTTAAAATTAAAAATAAGTCTAAATTTAATCACAGTTTTGTGGCGTTAAATTTAAAAGCCTAATTTATACAGATTCCTCCCCCCCCACATAGTTTTTATTTGCTTGACAATCTGACAGAGCTTCTTTGGGGGGAGGTTATAAGAAGTCCATGGTGTTCACCATAAAATCAGGGTTGGATTCACAAAGGCTTGCAAGGAGTCTTAGAGTAGAGTAAAACTTCATGCAGCCAACATGTCCGCCGAGTGATCCAGGAACAGCCGGTAGGGGCATACAACTGAGCTCTCCAAACTAGTCCTACATGGACAGGGCTGGGATATGCAAATTACCTCAATTTCAGGTGAAAGCCATGCAAATGAGGTAAATTTGCGATCCAGGAAACCCGAACCTGTCCGAGTAGGAGTAGTGTTATTTGCAGAAATATACTCAGTTGATAACTGAGTACAGTTCTGCAAATAGCAAAACGGAGCCATGTCAGCTGGAAAAAAGGCATGCATTCACAGAAGGAAGCATGCCAATGGCCAAAAATACGGCCATTGGCAACGGGAAGTGATGCAAATTAAAAATAAAATAACTTTTTTTTTTATCCTGATCTCTGGGGTTTAACCGTAGCACAGCGCCGCACAAATGCGCTGCACCCTAAAAAGCAGAAAATTAATAATTAAGATCCACAAATGTGGATTTTATAGCTAAAATGAATTTACAATGCAAGGGAATGGCAGGCTGAAGACAACATGGCCACCGAGTAGAGGTTGCTAAGGGGGGAAGCTCAGTCTAAGAGATGTAACTAAGCATTAGTAGGCAATTCTATGCAAATGAGAGTTAGGATAGTGAATCGCAAGTTTACATAGCAAATGAGCACAGTCAGTGGAGTGTAGGAGTAGGATAAGGAGAGTAACAGAGTAGAAGACAGGTGACATCACGAGGGGGGTATGTATGAAAGGAGTGAAGCTCATTGGAGCAGAGTGAGATGTGTCAGCTTACATTTACATAATAGTGAAAGAGGTGTGTCAACAGGTAGGCCTGGTAAAGTCAAGAAATCGAAGATGTATGCCATGGATAACACCAAAGTTTCTTGCTGAGTGTGCATGCACGCATGTGCATGCCAGTAAACCCAAGTAAGACAATGTGCGCGTGTGTAAGTGTGCGTGCACGTGTGTAGGCTTGAGTAAGCATATGTAAGGCTGTGTAAACAGTTGTAAGCGTGTTTGCGCCGGTGTGCACGCGTTTTAAGAAGAATAAGCAAGCTTTAGTCCGTGTAAGCATGTGTGTGTGCATGTTAGCTGCTGTGTGCGTGTTTGCGCTTGTGTGCGCAGCGCTCCTCCCCCCCCCCCCCGAGGAAATGGTAAGGAAAAAGGAAGCACACCAAATAGCGGAAGTTACCAGGGAGTACTAGCAGAGCTAGCACGTGAAAACAATCAGAGTCAGGCAATTACCCAGGCAGAACACTAGCCCAGCCCAGCACTTAAAACTCTGCAAACAACAGTCCATTATGTTTCTCTCAAGAGACATTGCAACACTGCAGTAAGCTAATAGAAGTGAAAACTGAAAAGGCTTCACTGAGACAAAAAATGTTAGGGGCTGCCATTGCTGTTATAAGGTGACATATGCAACATGCTGAGGATGGTGATAATGCAAATGCTGCTGGACAACCCACAGTGAGGAGACGGAAAAGAGTGTACAGGCCCAAGGTTACCTACCAGGTGCTATATGAGCTGGAGATAGTGGAGCGCTATAGAGTGGACAGAGACCTCTTGCAGCAAATTGTTGAGCTGTGCAGGCCAAGCCTCACACATAGAACCAACAGACGGGAACCCATCCCAGTGGAAACTAAGGTATGTGTTGGCCTAAGAATATTAGCAACAGGTACCTTCCAGAGACCAACTGGTGATATGATGGGGATATCACAGGCATCAGCATCCAAGGTACTGCACCAGTTCCTGGATGCCATGTCAGCACATGTCAGTGATCATGTATATTTCCCCAATTCCCGTGAGGTATTGGCCAGCAATATGCATCTCTTCCAGCAAATAGCGGAATACCCTGAGGTAGTGGGTGTAATAGACTGCACGCACATACGCATCAAAGCACCAGCCGGTGAGTGGGGTAAGGTCTACTTCAACCGCAAGGGCTTCCCCTCCATCAACTGGCAGGTCATGTGCAATGCCCAGGGCATAATACTGAATGTGTGTGTGCTGGCTGCCCTGGAAGCTACCATGATTCCCATATCTGGCATCTGATGCAGCTGTACCAGACATATGTCAATGGGGACATCCCACATGGTCACCTAGTGGGGGATGCTGGCTATGCACTGGAGCCATGGCTGATGACACCCATCAGAAACGTACACACACCTGAACAAGAATGCCATAATGAGGCACATGCACAAACACGAAATGTAATCGAGCGTGTGTTTGGGCTGCTCAAGACATGGTTCCGGTGCCTGGACACATCTGGTGGAGCCTTGCAGTACTCACCAACTACATGTGCCCAAATTGTCATGGTATGTGCTATGCTACATAATATGATCCTGCGAATACAGCTGCAGCAGGACCAACATAGGCCTGGGCCAAACAGCCCCCCACCATTGCCAAGGCCATCACAGGCAGAGCGTGACTCAGAGGAGGAAGAACCTGAGCCTGCCCCAGTAGGCAGAAGGAGGAGTGCCCAGTATGCTTTGGCCTTGGCAAAGAGGCAATGCATAGCACATACACTGGCTCAGTAGGAACTCTGGAAATGATACCTCTCTCTGACCCGCACATATAGTAAAAGGGATGCCTACATTGACACTACCTGCTTTCAAACATGTATAGGGAGTGTAGTATGTGCATCCAACATAGGCAGCCCTGCATCAAAACCTGAGGCATGATTGCCATGTGTTAAGCAATATAAAGCAGTGCTAAACAGCATTTACCATCATGAAGTCAGTGTAAACAAAATCGCACACACCAACTACTACAAATGTGGTCAATGTAGAGTAATATGGGCAAAAGTCCAGCAATGCTGGTTAATATTGAGCAATGTTGGACAAGCTGGGTCTAGGTAGGGCATAACTGAACAAAAGCCAACATGCTCATATTTGCTGTACTGGCCCCTAAGCAGTCTGGTCTGCTCAGTATGAAAATATAAGCGGCAATGGGCCTCGAACCCAGGATACTGTGCACTATAGTCATAGTACGGAACCACTAAACCATAGCAGTAGTGCAGTGGTTAGCCTGTATGAAGAAATGTTGATAAGTCTATGCAAAGTATTTCACGGAAACCCTGCAGGTACAGCATAATCCCTGTCGAGTTATGCCACAAAGGTGAGTCCTGCAGTAAGAATAGAACCTGACTTTCAACACACACAATACAAATGTTAATAATGGACATGTAGACATACATCAACAAATATAGTTGACCTCAGACAGCAACATACTGAAAGGTCACACTGGGCATGCTCACACACTTGAAAACATGAGACAAATGTCAGCCAACAGAACACTGACAGTCTGAACTGGGCATGCTCACACACTTAGGCCATGTTGGAGTAAAGCATTGGGCCACACATAGCAGGCAGTTGCATGTGTTAACCCAGGAACCTCTCACTACACAGCAATCTTCCCTGTGCACACACTTATATGACAACAGACACGTATATAATATAGTGGATCCCTGCCATAAGCAAATATGATCTGCAGATATCTAAGCGGTTTATATAAAATGTGAAAGCAAAGATGATAAAAACCTGCAAACCGTATCATCAATAAACATTGTGCATCATGAAAATTATCATAGGTTCAGAGGTCGATACTAGGCTGTCTGCTCTAGGGCATGTACAAGCAGAGCCAGAGTGTGTTTGGCTACTGCAACCCTGTCAAATCAGAGCACTGTGCCTGTGAATAGTAGGTCACACAAGATAGCCCATTTACGTTCAGTGTATTGTGCCTCTCTCTAGCAGGGACCCAGAAGATATCCCATGGGCAAACATGCGATCACCCATCCACTTGTAAAGATGTCACCTGTAGGTGGTCAGTGGGTGACTCTGCCTATGCAAAACCGGGACTACACTCCGGAGTGAGTGGAGGCTTTCTGATAATAATATGTTCCCCCAGCATGCCCTTTTAACATCAGTGCTGAGGTATATATCCTTGGAGTGTGTAGCAGCAAGGGAGTCGGATATCCTGAGGTGGAGCTTGTCCAGTAAGTCTGGGTCAGATATTGCCTTCAACTACAGGCACACAACTTATCCGTGTAGGAGGTAAGTGACTGACTAGAGCTAGAGTTACTGTATCGGAACTGTGCAGGGCATCTGTGTGAGTCCCTACATCTGCTCGAAGAGTAATATTTGTGGCCATTACAGTTGCTGCAGGTGTCAGGTAAGGTACATCCCAAAGGTGCCATAGTAACCAAGCATGGTCGTGAAGAGTATAGGGACACAATGACCACACGTAATCAACATGTGAAACCATGTGGGATATGTTGGGCTATGTAGATGTACTGTCTAACCACTATGGCAATAGGATTGTCAAAGGCGAGAGTACAAACAGGTCGTGTCCCCAAACCTGAACAACTACTACTGTATGTAATGGATTACAACCTATGTGGTAATGTGTGGACATCTTGTCATCCTCAAAGGGGATGACTATGCAACCAATGGCATGTAGCCATGGGCCATGGCTCAGGCACCAGTCAACCTATCTCTGTGAGACCCTGTATGAGTATGCATGTGCCAGCAGGAGAGCTGATGATGGCACCCAGTTTGCAGTCATCTGCGAACATGGGCAGCCATATCCCTCCTGTGATAGCCTGTACATCACACAAATATATACTGAACAAGAGAGGTCCCAGGACTGAGCCTTGTGGGATGCCAGGTGTAACTGGTGTATAGTCAGACATGGCACCTGCAACACTGAGCATGTGGGTGCTATCCCTGCTCCAGCTAGCAATCCATCATGTAAGATATGTGTTGATATTGATGCTGGTGAGCCTATGCATAATGGCTGAGTGGGGTATTGTGTTGAAGGGTTGTGCAAGGTCCAGGCAGGCTGTGTGGACAACCATCACAACACTGATGGACCTGGTAGCTGAAAGAATATGAACAGGTCCAACAGGCAAGATCTACCCACAACAATGCTGTAATGTGTAGGACCCAGTGTCTGTAGGTTTGCCATGTCTATGTGAATGAGTCCCATTACAATACACTCCATAGCTTTGCATAACAGGCTAGTTAGCCTTTTAGGCCGATATTGTCTGTGGTCTGTTGTGGCAGAATTCAGTGGAGCAGGACCACTATTGCTGTACGCCATTCCATGGGTACATATCCTGCAGTAACTCTTATATCGAACAGTGATGTAATGTGAGTGTTACGTCTGTCATGAAGGCTGTGTATGACTTAGGCCAGGACACCATCTGGTCCCATTGATGCTGTGTTGTCCGCTGTGGGGAGGGCAGCACTCACTTGTTTACTCGTGATGTCTGGGAGGTTACACTCTGTTGGTATGTACAGTGCCACCCTAGGGGGGATGGGGGGACACATCTGCACTGAACCTGTTTGCCAGGATGATGGCAATGTCAGTGGGTTCAGGGTATGTTTAGTCAGTATGCAGTAACACACAGCATATCAGTGAGTGTCCAGCCAGGTACATGAATCAACTGAAGAAGGCCTTGTGAGTGTCCGGCGTGTCTGATGCAATTGTCCATTAGAAGCATGCCTGACATAAATACCCGAGTGATTGTAGCAGTCTGCTAGTACAGATCACAGATGCCTTCCCTGTCTGGGATTGTGCCCTATCATGTAGTAGCTTCCTCCTTTTGTTGTAAAGCGTATTAATGGCTGGGGTCTACCAGACAGGTCCACTGCCATTGGAGGAGTGAGTCCAGTTGTTATTTCAGATGTAACGATCCATGCGATCCACTAGGTATCCATAGAATGTGTATGTAAAGGATTCAGCAGTCTGAGCCATACTTACCACTGACCCAGGGTCTCTGAAGGATACCACCGTGGTTTGGATGAGTGTGACGTTTGCTTTTGGGAAATTCACCAAGATTACCCAGGATGGGTGTGGGGATGGGATATGGATGTCCAGTGAGGTAAAGTATGTTCTGCCCTTACCAATGAGGGGTATATTACAGGTGTGGAACATAGAGCCCCCATGTCGGTGATGATCATGTCCAATATGCTGTCCCCTCTTGTGGGTGTGGTGACCGGTTGTGACATAGCACATGAGTTTAGAAATAGTAGCAACTGTTGGGCGAGGGCATTGGGGCCTGAGTGCTATCCATAGTCAATGTGTGGGTATTTGATGTCAAACAAAAAGAAAACAGGACCAGCATACAAGGCACCTTGAAAATAAATTTATTGATTGACGTTCTTGAAAAACAGACCGGTTTCGGCAAATATTTAACAAAGCCTTCTTCAGTGTTTAAAAATGAACAAAAAAGAACCTGTATTTAAATACTCAAGTGAGTCATGTGCTTAATTACATATGCTCATTCAGACCCGGCTTAAACAGCCCACCAAGTTTAATGATCCATTTTTTTCTCCATTGAATTTAATAAATTATGCCAACCTGATTTGTTATGCCTGGATCTTCTAATTTTATCAATAATGGTAAAACTAAAAGTAGCCTTTGGATGTACCAAAGAATGTTTATATAAAGCACTGGTGTCTCTCTTGTGACTGATATCACTAAAGTGTTCAGAGATTCGAAGCTTCAAGTGTCTGGAGGTTTGGCCAACATAGAATGCAGGACATGTGCATTTGGCCAAATAAATGACCCAATCTGAGGAACAGTTAGCAAAAAATGTTATATTGACTACTTGAGGGGTGTTTTGACTGCTGAAACTGGTGGTTTTGAGTATGATGTTACAATAGATACAGTGTCCACAAGGGAAGCAACCAATTAATGGATCCCCTGATAATGTGGTCTGGATACTTTTGGTACCTTTCTCCTCAAGATGTTTAAAGTGATTAAAAAAGGCAGATAGATTTTTGCCTTTCCGAAAGGAAAATGAACATCTGTCTCCAAGAATGTCCTGAAGTCTAGGTTCACATGTTAATATGTTCCAATTATATTGAACAATTTGCATCAATATGTTGGTATTCCAACCATATGTGGTGATGAATCTAGGTGTTACTGAAGGTGATTTGTGTCTAGTTTTGTAATGAAGCAATTCAGTGCGTTCCATTTGGTCAACTGTGTGTTTGGTATGTGATAGTTGACCCATTTTATACTCACGGTCATGGAATCGATGTACTAAATCATCTCTGAAGTGTCTATAAGTGTGCTGATCAGAACAAATGCATTTAATGTGCATGAACTGTGATTTGGGAATGTTTTTGCAGATGTGAGGAGGATGAAAGCTGGTTGCATGGAGAAGTGAATTATTTTGGGGGAATTTGCGATGAATTTCTGTAGTCAGCATATGATCAGATGCACGGCAAACCAATACATCTAAGAAGATCATTTTATCTCTATCATAGCTGACAGAAAATTCAATCCCCCATTTATTTTCATTCAAATAAGAAACAAATTCCGAAAGGTATTCTTTATTCGTTCTCCATACCAACCAGCAGTTATCCAAATATCTGCACCAAATGTCCATTTCAACCATGTAAATGTTATGAGAGTTGTCGTAAATAACCTGTTCTTCAAAGTATGCCATGAACAAATCGGCATATATGGGTGCAAAAGATGCACCCATAGCTGTCCCCTTGGTTTGTAAATAGCATTTGTCTTTGTAAAAAAACACATTTTTTGTCAAAACATGTTCTGTTAAACACAACAAAAGGGTGTTGAAACCTGGCTTGTATAGTTCAGTTTTGTTGAGCCAGTATTCCAACGCCTCTAGGCCAGCCCAATGTGGTATGTTAGTATATAATGATTTTACATCCAATGTGCAAAGTAACCAGTTGGGCTCAAGCTGTGTATCAGAGATAATCTGTAAAAATTCCATGGTATCTTGAATTCTAGAATGGACACATTGTAAAAGGGGCTTAAGAAATTTGGTAAGGAATAGAGATAATGGTTCTGTTAATGAATTTCTACCTGAAACAATGGGTCTGCCGGGTGGGTGTTGAAGGTCCTTGTGTAATTTAGGTAGGAAATAAATGTATTGTGGACAAGGGTTGGCAATGGTGAGTTGATGCTGTGTGTTTGAGTGATAATACCTTCTGCAACAGCTAAACTAAGGAAAGAATCAATCTGTTCCTTGAATACTGGTGTTGCATCAATGGTGAGTTCCGAGTAATAGCGTGCATTGGATAATTGGTTCAGTGCTTCATGATCATATTGTAATGTATCCTGAATCACTATAGAACCACCTTTGTCAGCACCAATTATGACTAGATTGTGATTGTTTGCCAATGTGTTGATATTTCCCATGTAAATTTTGGATACATTATTAGGTAATGGTGGAATTGATCTGCATTGAAAATGTAGATCTTTGATAATGGCTTGTTGAAACATGTAAACTTGGTGATTCATGGGTGGCATGAACGAAGACCTATGATATTTAAATTCATCAGAAATCTTTGGTTCTTGTTCCTGGAAAAATAGGTTAAGGTTAAGATTTCTACAAAAAGAAACAATATCTTGAACAAAACTTTCTTCAGAAACAAAATAACCAGGGATGAATGATAATCCTTTATTAAGAATGTCAATTTCAGAGGAGGAGAGGACATGTGATGAAATATTAGTGATGTTTACAGTGGTTGTTTGGTCACAAACATCTCTAATAGCGTTTCCATGTTGTCCACATCTTTTATGTTTCCTGCCCCACATCCTCCTACATGTAAATCCTGTGAGGTGACAGAATTTCTTCTCTTAGACACTGGTGAGCCTGTGGCACCCCCTGAATCAGTGTCAAGACATGAGGATGAATATTCATCAGCTGAAGTGTCGGGAAACCAGTGAATATGCCATCAAAAATCATATTAATAAGGACTCACACCACCTTCATATCAAAGAAGGTGGAAACAACACCTACTACTTGAATTGCTATAAAGAAATGTCACACCTGGTGTTAAACACAATGGTGATTTGTATATCTTGTATGAGCCCTAGTAACAAAACAAAGGTATAAATGTCTTGTTGCCAACTATAAGACACCTAGCTCCCCAGATTATCAATTGTAAATAGAAATAAGCCAGATCATATATACAAATAGTATCAAGAACATAAGCAAGGAACTTATGACATTGGAATCACAGCTTAAGGATAGGAAAAAGAAAAAGTTCCAAAGGGATTTAGATGATTATACCAGAGGGGATCCCTTCAATTTTACAAACAAAAACAAACATGTACAATTTTCTCCTTCGAATCGTACCTATCCCAAGAGGAAACGGGCTAAATCTATCCTTAAGAAAGGCACATATAACTATACTGACAGTTCAGCTGATGAATATTCATCCTCATGTCTTGACACTGATTCAGGGGGTGCCACAGGCTCACCAGTATCTAAGAGAAGAAATTCTGTCACCTCACAGGATTTACACGTAGGAGGAGGGGGGCAGGAAACATAAAAGATGTGGACAACATGGAAATGCTATTAGAGATGTTTGTGACCAAACAACCACTGTAAACATCACTAATATTTCATCACATGTCCTCTCCTCCTCTGAAATTGACATTCTTAATAAAGGATTATCATTCATTCCTGTTATTTTTGTTTCTAAAGAAAGTTTTGTTCAAGATATTGTTTCATTTTGTAGAAATCTTAACCTTAAACTATTTTTTCCAGGAACAAGAACCAAAGATTTCTGATGAATTTAAATATCATAGGTCTTCGTTCATGCCACCCATCAATCACCAAGTTTACATGTTTCAACAAGCCATTATCAAAGATCTACATTTTCAATTTAGATCAATTCCACCATTACCTAATAATGTATCCAAAATTTGCATGGAAAATTTCAACACATTGGCAAACAATCACAATCTAGTCATAATTGGTGCTGACAAAGGCGGTTCTATAGTGATTCTGGATACATTACAATATGATAATGAAGCACTGAACCAATTATCCAATGCACGCTATTACTCGGAACTCACCATTGATCCAACACCAGTATTCAAGGAACAGATTGATTCTTTCCTTAGTTTAGCTGTTGCAGAAGGTATTATCACTCAAAACACACAGCATCAACTCACCATTGCCAACCCTTGTCCACAATACATTTATTTCCTACCTAAAATACACAAGGAACTTCAACACCCACCCAGCAGACCCATTGTTTCAGGTAGAAATTCATTAACAGAACCATTATCTCTATTCCTTACCAAATTTCTTAAGCCCCTTTTACAATGTGTCTGTTCTAGAATTCAAGATACCATGGAATTTTTACAGATTATCTCTGATACACAGCTTGAGCCCAACCGGTTACTTTGCACATTGGATGTAAAATCATTATATACTAACATACCTCATTGGGCTGGCCTAGAGGCGTTGGAATACTGGCTCAACAAAACTGAAATATACAAGCCAGGTTTCAACATCCTTTTGTTGTGTTTAATAGAACATGTTTTAACCAAAAATGTGTTTTTTTACAAAGACAAATGCTATTTACAAACCAAGGGGACAGCTATGGGTGCATCTTTTGCACCCATATATGCCGATTTGTTCATGGCATACTTTGAAGAACAGGTTATTTACGACAACTCTCATAACATTTACATGGTTGAAATGAACATTTGGCGTAGATATTTGGATGACTGCTGGTTGGTATGGAGAGCAAATAAAGAATACCTTTCGGAATTTGTTTATTTGAACGAAAATAAATGGGGGATTGAATTTTCTGTCAGCTATGATAGAGAGAAAATTATCTTCTTCAATGTATAGGTTTGCCGTGCATCTGATCATACGCTGACTACAGAAATTCATCGCAAATTCCCCCAAAATAATTCACTTCTCCATGCAACCAGCTTTCATCCTCCTCACATCTGCAAAAACATTCCCCAATCACAGTTCATACGCATTAAACGCATTTGTTCTGATCAGCACACTTATAGACACTTCAGAGATGATTTAGTACATCGATTCCATGACCGTGGGTATAAAATGGGTCAACTATCACATACCAAACACACAGTTGACCAGATGGAACGCACTGAATTGCTTCATTACAAAACTAGACACAAATCACCTTCAGTAACACCTAGATTTATCACCACATATGGTCGGAATACCAACATATTGATGCAAATTGTTCAACATAATTGGAACATATTAACATGTGAACCTAGACTTCAGGACATTCTTGGAGACAGATGTTCGTTTTCCTTTCGGAAAGGCAAAAATCTATCTGCCTTTTTTAATCACTTTAAACATCTTGAGGAGAAAGATACCAAGAGTATCCAGACCACATTATCAGGGGATCCATTAATTGGTTGCTTCCCTTGTGGACACTGTATCTATTGTAACATCATACTCAAAACCACCAGTTTCAGCAGTCAAAACACCCCTCAAATATTCAATATAACATTTTTTGCTAACTGTTCCTCAGACTGGGTCATTTATTTGGCCAAATGCACATGTCCTGCATTCTATATTGGCCAAACCTCCAGACCCTTGAAGCTTTGAATCTCTGAACACTTTAGTGATATCAGACACAAGAGAGACACCACTGCTTTATATAAACATTCTTAGGTACATCCAAAGGCTACTTTTAGTTTTATCATTATTAATAAAATTAGAAGATCCAGGCATAACAAATCAGGTTGACATAATTTATTAAATGCAATGGAGAAAAAATGGATCATTAAACTTGGTGGGCTGTTTCAGCCAGGTCTGAATGACCATATGTAATTAAGCACATGACTCACTTGAATATTTAAATACAGGTTCTTTTTTGTTGGTTTTTAAACACTGAAGAAGGCTTTGTTAAATATTTGCCGAAACCGGTCTGTTTTTCAAGAACCTCAATCAATAAATTTATTTTCAAGGTGCCTTGTATGCTGGTCCTGTTTTCTTTTTGTTTGAATACTTTGCTCTTTGGGACCCTGCAGCTGCCTCACTTGCAGAGGTTGTACTATTTGGGGTATTTGACGTCACCCAATATAATGGTGTTTGGGGAGACCTTCATATGGTCCAATTTTCCCAGGAAAGCTGAGTGAGGTTGCTGTGTTGGGGAATGTGGTCTGTAGCACGCAACAAACCAAAAGGCAGATTTGCAGAATGTTAGGTGCATATGTATGGTCCGTGATGCATTGTGCAGTGCTACCAATCCGGAGGTATGTGTATCTGTGATGTATATGGATACTCCCCCTATTTGTGGTGGCCAGTCTGAGTTATGTGGTCAGAAAGCATGGTACGAAATACAACCTGGTAGTGCTGGTGTGCATGTGGGAGCCTCAACCATTTGTCTGTTAGTGCACAGATATTGCTATCCTCCATAATGAGGAGATTCCTGAGTGGGCGCAATTTGAGGGTAAGACATCTGGTGTTGAGCAGCATTACCCTCAGTGTTGTGTACTCTGTAATGTGTATGGAGGTGGCTCTGTCCTTTGAACCCTGCTTAAATAGGGCAGTATGGTGGCAGCAAGTGCCCTAGCCAGTATTCAAAAGTCCAAGGGTGAAAGGTGCAAGCTGCCCATAGGGAAGCTACATGGCATGTTGAGCATGTCACCCCAGGGTGACAGACACTGTATCCCCTTTGAATAACACCAATATGTTAGCCAACTGTTAAACGTGATCAGTTTGTTGGTATACTGTGACATCATACTTGGTGAGTGTAAGATGCTAGACAAGGTCAGGGTAATACTGGGCTGGGCTACATGATCACAGAGTTCCTCTATGTTTCATGTCATGTGGTCCAGGGAGGAACATCTGAGGTTGTACGCACCAGCATGGACAATGATGGAGCCAGTCCTGGACTTGCTTTGAAATGACCTGAGTGCATGTGTTATGTGGTGGATCCTGGCACCTGAGAGACAGCTCAAAGTGACTATTCCCCTGTCTGGCCTGGTGAGTGGGACGATAGTGTGTTTGACATTAAGTGTCACCTATAACAAGTGTATCAGGTGTGTTGTTTAGCCAAAAGGGCAGTGACTGTATGGCACACTGACATTGTGAACTGCGTGACATGTGGGCATTGTAGTAGGGTAGCAGTTGTATGTGTGTCTGCTTTGGAAGTCTCTGCTGCTTAGGCAGAGTGTATGTAGAGACTCCGAATATATGTATGTGTGATAATGTGGTTTGTTTGCTGTCACTATCGGTGTATTTGAGACTGATATGTGGTGTGTGAGGTCATCCCCACCACCTGATAGACTATGCCAGTCATGGGTCGAGAGAGCTCAGCGTCCTGTATGTCAATATTGTTACATCTCCCACATATATGTGAGTGTGATGTGAGGAGGAGAGGGTTGTCTGTGTACATGAGGCAGATGTGACATTGTGTCATAACCACAATATTCACTAGCTGGACTGGAGAGTACACATGAACTCGACCCCTGGACATGCCAGTGTATTATGATGACATACTCTGTAGCCTGATCACAAAGGATCAGTAGGGTGTTAAGTGTGTAAAAGAGTATAACTGGGATTAGTGCTCAGGTTTGACTGTGTTTTGTAAAGAGTAGCTGAGAAGGAGTCCAGACTGAGAATCATAACATGTCCTTCAGCTATGTAATAAATAGTAATGCACACGCATATATGTGCTGAGTCAGGGACAACTGTACCTTACTGACATTGTGGACATCCTGTCAGACAGGCCCATGTATACATACCAACCTCCCACTGACGATAGTCCCTGACATCATACCAGGAGATATCACGTGTAGAATGGCTGAACATCTCCCCCCAAAGCCAAAAGCATGGCAGCAATTGGATTACATTGTTTCCCAATATGTGTCATGCATGCAGTACAGAACAAACAGACCCTGCACCTGAACAGTCTGTTAAGCCTCACCCACTCCACAAGACCTGGAACCATCGAATGTGTTACAGCAACATATGGCACTCCCCACACAACACACCATGGGAAGTATAGTCCAGTAAGCCTATAAAGTCTGATCTGCAAGGCCATGGAGTGCATCATGGCAGAAGTCATAAACAGAGCTATTGGAAACCGACAAACACACAACCCTACCAACTGTGGTATGTTCATGTGCAGATCATGGTTCCCAAGCATGCTACACTGTCTGCAAGGCAGCCACCCAGGACATACATCATGGAACAGAGCTACACATGTCCCACATAGACTTTGAACAGCTCTTCATCAACATCACAGACACATGTCGTATCCACAAAACCAACAATCTGTGCATAGATATGTGTTGACATATGAAGGGATGGCAATGTGTCCACAGATAGATCACATAAGGTGGGACTCACGGGGTCCTGTACAAGCTGTTGATACCTGCTACATGGATCATTCCTGGGATTGCATAAAAATGTGTACACACTTTACCATGTCCAGTCTGATGATGTCATCATCCTACAAATATACCAGGAGAACAGACACCACACAGTAAAGCATATAATGTGCCATGTTAATGCATATCTCTCTAGTATCATAACATAGTTAGGTAGGGGTTTGAGTCCTGCAAACGCCAAGTGTGTGTGTGTGGGGGGGTGTATGTGTGTGATTTTCTTTGAGAGGTGTAGCCATTTTGGAGACTGGAAAAACACATTAAAAGAGGTACATCCCTCTTTGGAAAGTCTGATGATGTCAGCATCCTACAAATATTCAAGGAGAACAGAAGCCACCCAGTAATGCATATAGCACGCCATGTTAATGCATACCTCTCTAGTATCATAAATAGTCAGATAGCGGTTTGAGTACTGCAAACACCAAGTGTATGTGTGTGATTTCTTTTTAGAGGAGTAGCCTTTTTGGAGACTGGGAAAACACATTAAAAGAGGTACATCCCTCTTTGGAAAGTCTGATGATGTCAGCATCCTACAAATATTCAAGGAGAACAGAAACCACCCAGTAATGCATATAGAGCTCCATGTTAATGCGTATCTCTCTAGTATCATAACATTGTCAGGTAGGGGTTTGAGTCCTACAAACTCCAAGTGTGTGTGTGGAGGGTATGTGTGTGATTTCCTTTGAGAGGAGTAGCCTTTTTGGAGACTGGGAAAACACATTAAGAGAGGTACATCCCTCTTTGGAAAGTCTGATGATGTCAGCATCCTACAAATGTTCAAGGAGAACAGAGACCACTCAGTATTGCATATAGCGTGCTGTCTTAATGCGTATCTCTCTAGTATCATAACATAGTCAGGTAGGGGTTTCAGTCCTGTAAACGCTGAGTGTGTGTGTGCCACGGGTGGTCAATACAGTGTGGGTTTTGCTTTTACTACGGTATGACAAATGTTTCAAACGGTACGTGCATTGCACACATCGGGTATCTGCGTGTCAAATAAATTTGTGTACATGTGACCTCAATCAGTACATAGGTGTGAAGCCTGCATACTACATGAATACATTTATAACCTTCGACAGATTGTGCTGCTGCTTCTCAGATCATAGGTCACATATGTATGTATGCGTCAAGCCTGTCCAATGTAGTGATCCATGGCCAAGGACACCCATGACACATACTATAGAGTACTGTGAGTGAGGGTAATTGCCGGGGTATATGTCAGACATGTTCATACACAACAATGACTGGCAATAATGGACAGTCATTATAGGTGTGCACCAGCCCTGTGGATATGCATGCAGGCCCCTAATGTGTTATGTGAAACACAGAGGGACCCCGCAATACCTATGGATGTGTGGATACCAAGGGACAGATGACATAACACGTGTCTGTCTGTACACATTGGTACCCAACATACATGTTCAGGGCTACCACCTATGTGGTACTGTCGGGATAGTATGTATAGTAAATGTGGATGACTATGCCATAGATGGCTTACTGCTATACAGCATGTTTTGGACAACAGGTATCTGTCTGTATGATACCCTTGTGTAGGATATGCGTCCCATCTGGGGAATGCAGTGTAGGCCAATGCATGCATTTCCAGATGTGGATGGACATATCCCTAGTGTGTTTCATGTACCTAAGAGGGCTTTATGCCACACAGGTGTGGTCCCAGGAATTTGTGGCGTTCAATACCACTGGTTACTGTTATAGTATAGTACTGGAAGGATCCAACTGTTACTGAGTTCCCTACAACTGTGAGTCATTTGTCAGGACATCATCTAATGATTGGCTATAGTCATGCTATTGAGGTGGTGTATACTACCAGACTGCACATCATTGACAGATATCAACGATATCACCCACAACATAGTGCCAACCCATGTCATACACACATGTGTACCCATGTTAGTACATATCTGTAGTAGAATGCATACTGGCCATCGAAAGATAGCATGAGATGTTAACAATGTGTAGAACAAGGTATGTCGCACATCCCACGTGTCCACTATGCACGTACATGCAGACAGTGCGCACACACCATGTTCACAGATGTACACCCGCTAATTTGTAATGCACACATCACACATGGACTGTCCACTCACTAACACATGCTGGCAACACTGTACACTTCAGCCAAGTGGCACATGGGTGGATAATACATACTCAGACCTAACACTGGTGTAAACAATGCTACAATGACTATCAGAGCTGTGATGCATAATGCCTGCTCAGATATACCTACAAGGATATCAGTACACTTTCCTGTTGCCAACTTGCTACTATTGCTACACTGCTATAATGTCACCCTGTGCATCAGAACCATGTTAGCCTATTCCTGCATCAATGTGACAGATGTCAGTAGGTGGCACAGGTGTCATCATATGTACATGGTGTGTTGTAGGTTTGCCAGAGCCCGACACTGACCCATCCAATCAGCATGTCTGTGTGTGTGTGTGTGTGTGTGTGTGTGTGTGTGTGTGTGTGTGTGTGTGTGTGTGTGTGTGTGTGTAGGATAACAGCACTGCATGGGCCAATGTTAATGTAATATGTGTGTATGTGAGAGCCCTAGTAGTATGGTAAATGTGTGTGTGTCTGCATGCACACAACTCCACCATGTGGCTGCCATATACGGGTGGTTGTGGGACAGCCACAGACTGTACCTGCTAGGCCATACAGATCACTGTATCTGGCCATGGATACAGTACCTATGCCTAGCAAGGGTGATACGGGCAGTATAAGGTACCAACCCTGACTGGGTGCTATCATCAGAGGCAGAGGTATGATGACTGGACCCATGTCCCTGCTGGGACTGGCCAGCACCACGTGCATGTGGTCTAGTAGGATGGTCAATGGACAGGCCAGCCCCAGCATTGCTGGGGCTGGTACTGCCACTACGGGAGAGGCTGTGATCCATGGTCCATCCATGATGACTGCCAGCTGATGCTGTTGCTGGCATGCATCCGCGTCGGCTTCTCATCCATCCTGCATGGTCCTGGCTCATGTCTAACACATTGTGGAGGACATCTAATGTCTCCCTCCAACGGCTATCAATGACCTCGGTGTAATTCCGGATGGCACCGGCAAGGTCACGGATGCTGTCATTGATAACAGTGTAATGGGCCCTCTGCACCCTTAGTCCCTGTCAGGTGTACCATTCCATATGTGCCTGTGCCTGCATTACAGCCCGGAACATACTGGAGGTTGTAATACCTCTCAGGGCATGTCTTCTAGGGGCAATACGACCAGTGGTGCTCCCCCGAGAACCCCTGGACATCCGCCTATGTGGTACCGTTCCAGTAATCCAGCTATGGCTGCTGTGAGGGGATGCACGTGCCATAGGTACCACACTTTCCTGGTCAATGCCAACTGTATGCTGTCCCTCAGCTACGGCCATTGGTGACGAGGGATGTATTGGCAGTATGAGTGTGCGCATAGATGGGGTTGACCGCTGTGTACTGTCAATTGCTGGACCAATGACAGACACTGTCAGACCTTCCTGTGCTACAATACGTCTCATCATCTCCGCTATTAATGGCGGTGACATCAGGTTCCCTGCTGCATTCAGCCAGCCCTAACTCAGCACCTGTGGAAGGAAGACAGGAAACACACTTTACAATCTGTACATGATGTTAGCACACATGCACACATGCACACATGCACACATGAACACATGAACACATGCACACATGCACACATGGACACATGCACACATGAACACATGCACAGAAATACACAGCTCACCACAGCACATACACACAAACACACACACATACACACACACACACACACACACACACACACACACACACACACACACACACACACACCAGCAATCCAACACATACTCAATAGTGGGTGATGGTGGTTGACAGTATCACAAGGCAAACAGTCACCACACACGTGTCAGCATGCAGACCATGTGTTGCTGAAAACACCATGCACAGCAAGTGTAGACAGCCCTATCTAATGACATTATACATGGTTGTGATGCATGTGTGTAGTTGTTCAGTGATTGGCTACACCCTGGAACACAATGTGTACATGGACACAACATTGCTGTGCAAGTATTATCTGCTCTGCAATGTCATGTGCACCATCACTCAATGGTATGCATACCATGACTGCATGTGTTATCTGTGTGACACATGGATTGCCATGTCTGATGACAGTGTCTGTGTCCATAGCACATAATAGTTGTCCCAGGTGTAGCAAATGCATGCAATGTACAGACATGGGATGAGTGGTGCATGTAGACGTGAAGGAATCCCAATGCATGACATGGACATTGTACAGTGGTTATGGTGAGTGCGGGACATATTGCAGATATGTCAGTGCCAGCCATGACATGGCATGCTACACGACTGCAACATTAAACACCACACATACCCAATGTGTGTCATGTGACCTATACACCCAATAGCATTCCAGGACATATATGTGACTCTTTGTACAGATGGCGACTGTTGTGCAAAATGTGTATACTAGTATATGTAAGCACACACACAGTATGCTATGCATGGTGTGTATAGGTGCATATGTTTGCACACACAGAACAATGAGGTGTACAGCAAAGACTGCTATGTGTAGTACTGTGGTCACTGTAACCGGATGGGGTGTAGTACCATGTGCCATCATCATCATCATGCATCTTGTGGTCACTCACGGCTACTACTGTGTGACAGACCACTGCCTAGCATGCTGTACCTGAACTGCAGTGCCGTGGATATGTTCACTATTACACAGCCACTTTGTATATGGGTGTATGAGGTGCCCAGTAGGGAGCATTGCCTAACATGACTGTGTTATGTGTTGAAGAGTGTTGCACAGCCCCATGATAGGCTTCTACCCCTGAGGCACATCATGTGTGTGGATGACATGTGGGATACTGAAGTGTGACTTTACAGCGGGTGTGTGGTTATGCCATATGTAGCATGACTTTGTGTACTGCATGTGATAAATGTGTTATGTTGTGTACAGGTATTGCAACTGTGCCTATCCAATGTGCAGTATGGGGTTGCCACAACTGTGTGTCATTCTCTGTGTATTGCATGTCATTGAGCCAGCTACTGACATTACTGAGCTGTGCAACATCTCACAGCAAACGTGCATGGCATGCATTATGTGTAGGTGTGTTACGTGTACATGGCCTACACCTCACCTATGACATGCATATTTCATTACCAACATTGCAGGTATAAAACACTCAACAGCATGGATCGGCTGCCCTGTCGTCACACCAGAGGGACCTATGAGAATATGAGAGGGTTCATCAGTGGCCACAACTGTGGCATTGCTACAGTGGGTATGCTAAACTGCAGTACAACAACAGTCAACAGTCACAGGTGTAGGGATATTATTCACACTATCCGTATTGCACAACACTAGGCAGCAGAACTGCTAAACACACAGAACACATCTCACGTAGACATAATCTAACAATACAGTTAACTGTAGTCTACAGATAGGGCATGTTACCTGCTTGCTCCAGGTGGATGTGCTGGGTGGCTCCAGCCTCCATTACAACACATGTCACAGGTTGATGTAGCTGTTGTCCAGGAGCCACCATGCTTACGAGCAGCTCCTCTGCTCTGGTGAGGGGGGGGGTGAATGGCCACCCCACCACCTGTGGCAAACTGTTGTCTTTGGATATCAGACACACGCTGCCAGACTTGTCTAATTAAATCACTGCAGTGATGGCGTACCTGCTCATATGTCTGGTTATGCATGCCTATGTCATTTACCCGATGAACAAGTTCCTGCCACAGTGCAGTCCGCTCCTGATGGTGCTGGCTGCTTCTGGAGAACAGCATTGTGTACCGCTGCAACAGGCTGTCGAGTATCACCTCTTCCTCATCTGCTGTGTATGCTGGGTTGCATTGGTGGGCCATCTGGCTGAAAAAGATATGAACAATATGTGTGAGAGTGTCCTGTGGCACACTTTACACCTTTACCCACAGATATCACTTTACTGACATATATACCATCCTATTGTCTGTCAGAGGTTACACACGTTCAATACCACTTATTGGTTTTCAGGCCACAACTAACTAACACTGCCTGGCAGACTCTATATATCACACCACTATACAACAGTACCTGACACACTGTTTGTGACACATTGCTCAACCTCAAGACAGGGGTGTATATCACACCAATGCATGAACAGATATGTCATCCATTGCAATGGATGTAAAGTACAGGTACAGTAGTACCAATCAACCACCCTAGTCATTGATGCCATAGCCCTGCCTAACAGATATGTCCAGTTGTTACTATAGGTGGCATACTGCTGTAACAGACTATATATGTTGCTGGATACACACGTTTACCCTGTAACACACATATGATTGCAGCCATTGTACAGGCATAATCACACACACATCAGGCAAACATACAACGCACCACTGTATGCCAACACAGATGAGCATTACCTGTGTACCATACGGTACTGTGTGCCACTACTTACACACCCTTATGCCTGCATTCTGTCCTCTGTGCAGACTACAGGAAACAAACATGACAGTGTTTCCAAGCAATGTGAACACACACCATACTGTGCTGTTTAGGCCTACAGCTTCAGGTAGTACTACAGTTCATATTGGTGATGGATTCACCAGCAGTACCACTCACTAAGCATACATGTATTGCTTTAGCCTACAATGAGACACCACATTTGTCAACGGAGAACTATGTCACATCATATGCCGTACTACTATGTCTGTCTAACAGTACATTACACATCAGTTGCTGTCCTCACAGCTAGGCTAGGCACTACCATGTCAGATACAACATCACACTAAGCTATCACACCTTTACAGACCTTGCACACATTCAGAGTTACACTTATTCAACCTCACATAGCAGCTATTGCATTAAGTACATGTGTGAGTGCATAGTGTCATAGGTAGGTAATATGCTATTGGCCCTAGGGCCTATGGCAGCCTAGCCATATGCTACCCTGGCCTTTGACACACATGTACTTTGATTTCACTTGCCCCTGCCAACCTGAACCACAGAGGTGTTTCCTGGGGTGTATTACCAATCTCCCACATAATCATCAGGGGTATTTATAACAACTGCTAAGGAGGATCCTTGTTTGCTATTGCTATGTGGTCTATTCCAATGTATGGCATATCTCTGAGATGGGAATCTCTCCCTCCAGCATGTGCTGTTTAGTGAGCTGACAGGATTTAGGGCCCTAGAGCATGTATCCCGGAGGGATAGTGATATGTTGCCATGGTGGTTGTCACCCAGCTATGGGTGTGACATACCTCTGTATGTCCGGCAGAGGTCACCTCTGTGTGGCCAGTATGCAATACAGTGTAGCTGTGGTTTTGTGAGTCAGTCTGCATAGGGCATTTGTTTGCGGCCAGTATTACCCTTTGGGAGGTCTGTCTGTGGCCTGTTCACCTGGTGTAGTTGTCATGTGAAGTACATTCCACACAGGGCATTGTGATGAGTAGAGGGGAACTCTACCTTATACTTCCATAGATGACACACCTGTTGTCATGACACATACCACACAGACAGATTACAGGTGTAGTGTGGCATTGTCTTCATCAAAGCAGAGGCTACTGTCCACCTGTGTCCCATGTTCCCTTATCACACCTTCACTGTTAGGTAGATCTCTACCTATGTGGTAGTTAATGGGTACACTGTTTTGAGAAGGTGGAATGGCACTGCAGTATCAACACTTGTCTACAGTCCATGCCTTGGTCACCACACACCTGTTGCGGTACATATGACCCCGTGTCTCTCTGTCTCTCTCTCTCTCACTGTATGTATATATATATATATATATATATATATATATATATATTATATATATGCATATCTATACACATACATGTACACATCCATTGCTGTACACATGGATGTACATATAGGCACATTTACAGTCCACCTTTCATGGTGGGGATATCACTTATGCAACAGTTGTGGGATGTACAAGTATGTGATTAAATTGCACAGTGTTGTGCAGAATGCATGTGGGTGTCCTCAGCACTTGTAGCATTAGCAGGCCTCACTGGCTGTAACACAGCAGATCTGACAAATCTGTCCCACAGCATTTAACCATCACATGACATATATCAACACTACCATAGCTGGCCTTAGGCATAGGCCAACTGGGCGGCCGCCTAGGGCGCCGCTCTAGCAGGGGTGCTTTTCCACTATTTATGTGGTATAGTAAGACAAGGATGGTGGCACCAGGAAGTGTGGTAGGGGGCGCCGTGGAGCCCTTTTGCCTAGGGCACCAGTTGACCTAAGGCCGCTACTGCGCACTGCATGCTGTTTTCTAGGCCACACACTACGACCTACATGGATATATGCACATATCAACCTTCACTGACAGATGTCTGTCCACCCTTCACTAACAGTTGCAGTATGTCCCTTGCCCTATGCACATGTGCGGATACAGATAGATACATACTCCTGCCACACATGGATGATTTGCAGTGTGCATTACAACATGCCAACACATACACGTGAGTTACATACCTTACCTTTGTATTTCCCTGCTCCGTGTGTTACAGTTTTGTAGGGTTTTTTTTTTATTGGTGATTTATTTTGGGTTTTCGCCCTCTATTTAACTTTCTGTCTCAGTTTCTCACTCTGTTCTGTCTCTTTCTCAGTCTCTGTCTGTGTCCGTGTCTCTCTTTCTCTCACTCTCTATCTCACAGCACCTGCAATGATATAATTGCATGTGTGGACTGCAGGTACAGCCTGCTTTTCTAGGTATCTGCACTCGTGCATGTGACAGCCTCTGCACCAATTGCTGCCCACCATTCAGTAATTGCATGCAGCCTGCTGTTTGGTGATTGCATTACTCACTGTGATTGCAGCCCACTGCTATAAAATGCTAGGTTAGGTAGGCGTAGCCCTTTCAGATTTCCTAGGTGGGGCCCATGCTTGTTTGCTCTGGACACCATTGTGTCAGTCTGAAGGTTGGTATATGTCTCTTATCTGATGCTAGGGTTGTAGCCGGTTATATGCATGTTGTACTCAAACCTGAATGTTGCTGCCTCCCGTACACACAACTCAGTGTAGACATGTACGCACCCCTCCAAATGCTAACACAGGATACATGGGAGTATTTACTTTTTTCTCACTTACACGATTAACTGCCATACAAATGTGGTTATTGCACTGTATTCCTGTGGCCAGTATTTATCCTGGTCTGATACTGTGTGGTGTTTGTAAGGTGCTACTGTAACATTATTCCCTGCTAGGATGGCTGGTTCTCCTTTCACAGTCATGGCATGCAATTCCACAACCACTGCTGCTAAAGACCCACAGAAAAGAATTTGTGTTATACCATTCCTAATTTCCATTTACATTCCCTCATTGTAATGCATGATATATTTATTTCAGAACCAAGTTATTTGTATATCTGCTGTGGCTTAGTGGTAATTCATGCAGTCTGTTGTGTCAATGGTCTGGGGTTCGAGACTGGCAGAGGTTTTTTTTTCTTTTGCTGCTCAGCAGAACAAGAGCCCTGCCATAGAGTGACTAAGGCAATTTTAAGCAGTTGTAAGCGGGTTTGCATGGGTTTGCATGACGCTTAGCGACACTTAGCTAAGGGCACACATGTGCACACTCGCTTAAACCCGCTTACTACTGATTAAAAGTGCTTACTCCTGCTAACCCCCTCGCTAATTTCTTTTAAAGAAAAGAAAATGGGGAGATAGGAAAGTGGTGAAAAAGGGGGCACAAAGAAGGACAGACAGTAGGTAAACAAGCTTGGGATGTGCAGGATGGGAGTAGGGAAGGTCCATAGCTGCCCATTTCTTTAACAGCAGCAGCTGTGCATATGCAATGAATTTGGAGTGAAATTTGAAACCTTTCACCCCTGGGAGAGGGGTGAGGACAACAAAGTATGTTGTACTGCCAATTCTAATTATCAGCTTACATGTCCAATGGACATGTGTGCGAAATGGGCAGCTATGTATGGGGCGCATTTTTTTTGTGGGTACAGATTGCCCTTTTTTTTTTTTTTCCAGGTGAGAGTGGGAAGTGAGGTAAACGAAGTAGGTATGTCCAGGGAGGTAGGTTGGGAAGGTAAACAGACAAGACAGACAAGATGCATACAGGGGAGGTGTATGACACATGGAGTGGGTGAACACAATTGACAAGGTCTGATGTTTGGAAATCACAAGCCCATGAGCCCACAGATGGTAACAGTGGAACTGAGATCCCCAACCATGGGCAGTCACTACTGAACCTTCAGAGCCCCGAGGGTGACTGTGCTGGGGGCTGCGTAGGATGGGCAGGCTCACACATGAGGTGCGCCACTCTCGCCTCAAGCTGACATAAGGGATCAGCGACTGAACGCTGGATCTCCCTATGCACCACAACCCGGACCCTTCGAAGGGTGACAGGTGGCCCTTCTCTGCCCACGCTTGCATGGGGGGGATGAGCCCCATCCCCTGCAGCGCTTCCACCAGAAGGTGGCGCAGGACCAACGGAGAAGGGGAGCCCAGGCTGGGCACTGGACCTGCTGCTGCCAGGTGCACTCGCCAGCTGAGGAGGGACAGGTGGGTCTGCTGGGACCGGCCTTCCCATACGTTCTGTGATTAAGTGTGTTTAATTACAACATAAGTAAAACAGCATACCAGATTAGTTGTAACAGCATGCAGTAATATTCCCATTAACCCAACACACCAAGGTTACAACAGTTGAACAGCAAGCATAACACATGCATATATTGAACCACAGTAGATATTGCAACAGCATGCAGGGATGTTTGGTAGCAACAGGCCACCATGATTGTGGTGTTTAAACAGGGCACATGCATCAATGTGAATGCAAATATTTATAGAACAATAGGACATATGTCCCAACAAATATTTAAGATTACACATACCCATTGAGGTGTGGAATTGCATGGTTGATGCACATACAGTAGGGTGTAGAAAAAACCTTGGTTAACATCTTATAATTACCTTTTCATCTACACTACATTCCTAGTGACTGCAAGTGTATATCCCCTACATGTATTATTACACTTGCCACCATACATTAGGTTGTGTAATGGGTTTGGCTAGTTCAATATATGCCTGACTTATATCTGACATACTAACTGTCCAGGATGCAGATGTTACTGCTACATATTTCTTGATTGAATTTATATTTCTTTATCTACATATCTGGGATGTTTTGACATGACATTTTCACTGTGATTTGTACAGAACCCTGCATTTCTTGACACACACTCACATTTCTGGGGAAAAATAACATGCTACACGTGCTAGCCAGTAACTGACTGTTGTGGACTGTATATATATATATATATATATATATATATATATATATATATATATATATATATATAGATATATATATGTTTCATAGCTACTAGCACTTCCATCACCCACTTTATATGGGACTGCATAACTCTGGGTTGCCAGAACCTTTTCAAACAGTACTGTTTGTATAATGCAAGGGTACAACAACATTTCAAACTCTGTCACACAGACACACTCCAGATTTTAGACCTTTATTAATGACATTACACACTTTTCCACAGGCTCACTCCTTTATTTGTTTTAACGGTGTATATGGCAGACATGTTCAAGACATATTATACCTTTATTAATGGGTTAGAACACTTTTTTTCAGGCTCACTTACTTATTTTATATGACAGTGACTGCAGAAATATTATTCCAGACATATGTTACCTTTCTTAATGGGTTACTGCACTCTTTTTCTGCCTCTCTGATGTTTTTATCTGGCAGTACATGCAGAGGACTTATTCAGGCAATTTTATGGCTGTATTATTGGACTACAACACTTTCTTTCATGCTCTCTCCCATATTTTATATAACAATACATGCAGAATAATCACTAACCTGCCTGGTGGCACAGCATAGGCTTGCTGATTCGCAGCATGGTCACCTGCAGCTGTAAATTAAATGAAGGGATATTGAGACATACCTATCCATTATACATACACCATTATCAATTCTTACATACTGCATTCCATGGCTACATACTCAGTTGTGGGGCATCCTACATCCCATGGGCCTCCTGTATCCATTAGTTCAGGCAGTCCTGCTTTCATCTCTTCAGGTCTGCATGGTGGTGACAAACCTGCTCACCAGTCCGAAGAACACCTGTGGCACTGGTGAGGTCACAAGCTAACCGGTTCCAAGCCTCTGCCTTGTACTCCGTCCCTTGGAACTGGCCCTGCAGGAGTCTTGACTCATGATGGTGAACAAGGAGCCAATCCATGTATTTTGACTCCTCGATGACCCAAAGTTGCACTCGGAAGCGCGTTCCCTCTCCGACACCAGACATTCTAACTGCAGATGTGAGCTGCAAACAGTTATGGCGTGTATTTCCACCTGTGGGGCTTAAATATGCCGCATTTCCCACACTTTTTTGTGATTGGCCATTTTGTAAAATTCTCGGCTGACTGCAGACCTGCTTAGTAATGGTTAAACTACCATTAGTAAGTATATGAATGTTAGCAGTGGCTGTTTCCCCTATGTTGTCATGGCTTAGGTGTTCTGTACTTTGCTTCTGATGCACAGAGTCCTGGGTTCGAACCTTGTCATTCATTTTATTTTCATACTGTCCAGACAGGCTAGGGGGTGTGGCTGCATTTAATCAACTTTGCTATACATTGCTCCTCGGTGCCCTGGTTGGCATGGCGTGCACGTCCGCGCAAACACATTGCGCTGGGTAAAGCGCTATTGAACTATGGGCAACTCTATTGTTGGCATGGCGTGCACGTCCGCGCAAACACATTGCGCTGGGTAAAGCGCTATTGAACTATGGGCAACTCTATTGCGCTGGGTGAAGCGCTGCTTAACTGCAGGCAATTTTATATTGGGATCCTTTAAAATATTTATTTTGTTCACTGATACATTGGCCATTTCACTGCTTTTTAGTTATGTTTAAACATATATGTTGGGTATTATTCCATATACTGATTTAAAAAATAAATACACAAAGGAGTGGTGGGACTCGAACCGTGAATGCCTCTTCTTTGTGCGAATGCTCAACCATTACACTATTGCATGTGATTTGCATAAATATTCTTTCTTATGCTCTTTCATGTCAGAATTGCTAACTGTAGCTAAGCAATGGGCACACCCGCGCACACACGTGCAAATATGGGCAGCTATTTTGGGAATTAAAAAAAAATTTTAATGTTAGGCGTTTTAGAACTGTGATGGGGGTTTACAATATCAGACAGTGAGGTGTTAGGTGCAGGGACATTTGAGCGGACTCGCTCTTGTTTATTTGCTTTTATTTTAAACACTTGCAGAGGCATGGACATTTAGACTGCTTGGCAGTCGGACACGCCCCCTGCTTTCTTACACGGTTCGTGTAAGACTTACGGTTGAGTCAGTGTGCCCTCATGCATATTCATGGCACGCTGATGTCATACCGTTCAACTGCAGCCTTCGAGTAAGACTTATTAAGTCTTACAAGGAGGATTCGTGAATTCGGGGGTCAGTGTTCATACCGTTATGATTACCATTTTGCCTAATATGATCAACCACATCATGATCATCTGAAACTACTGAATCACTGCTATAATTTATTTTGAAGTGTAAACCATTACCCTTACTTTGAAATTCAGGATACACTTTATAGATTCTGCATTGTGTTAATTTCTTCATGATCTTTTTATTCTGCCTTTTTGACAGTATCATAATACTTGTCATCCTTACTAAATATAGATACCTACTAAATTCTTTGCATATTACAAAGTAAATCATCTGTTATTTTACCATTCAGGCCATTGACTTCAGAAAGCAACTGATATGTTTTATCATTAAATTTTATGAGAGTATGCAATAATTTACTTTAGTAATACCTAAAGAACATTACATGAAACAGTTTATGAGCACTATTACAATATTGGCAAAACTATTATAAGATTGTCCTATTTAAGTATGCAAAAATGTTAGGAAATTCATCCATGTCATTTTGGAGGTGGTTCCTCCAGAATTAAGGGGGAGGGATCACAGAAGAACAGACTGGAATATATATATATATATATATATATATATATATATGTATATATATATAGACAGATATATATATATATATATATCTTTGCAACAGAAGTTGAACCCCACTTCCCACTGGATTGAATGAACATGTGCCCACTGTCCCTATACTTAAATTAAGGGCAACTAAAGTATTGTTAAATTTATACTTATTTTTAATGTTAACAGGTATGTTACTAGATAGGTTTTATACTTGTAAATTATGTCATTTTAGATATTGGCTTATTTGACTGGGATTTTGTTTATTTATTTCATTAACTATGCATTTCTATTAATTTTACATGATGATATGATTATTATTGATAAATAATTGATTAAATAATGTGTTAACGGTCATTTTGAATAGCTTTTTTTAATGTAACAATTCATTTTACTAATTATAAATGTGAAATTCTATGACTTTAAGGCAGGCATTTGTTGTTTTTACAGGAACCTTATACATTCATTGGCCATGTATAACTTAGTTGGCTCTGATGAAGTCTCACTGATCTTTATAGTTGAAAATGCCTGACCACTTGGTTTGGATTATTTTTTATGTTTGGATTTTTTTCTAGATGGTTTCTTCCTGATAAAATCTTTTGTTTGCGTACAATGGATGTAGTTCTAAGCTATTTTATTACATACTTGACTGGGTAGTTTTGGTTCTTTCTACAGCTATGCATATTAGGCTGGTCAGACTTATGGGTATGCAATTGCCTGTGTCTGTGGAATGTCATTCCTTATGTAGGGTAACAACTGTAGCTCTTTTCCATTCTCAAGGTACAACAACTGTATGGAGGCTAAGGTTAAACAGAGTTGTTAGGGGTGTGGCTAAATTTTGCTTCATGCTATTTAAGATGCATCCAGGGATGTTGTCTGGACCCACTGATGCTCCATTTTTAGCTTTTGATGGCTCTTTTAGGACAGAAAAAAGTAGCCATGCATGTCCACAGCTAGTGGGGTTTGGCTTTGTTGGCCTGAATGTATCCATATAGACTTAGCAAAGTCACAGACATTTAGAAGCTATATAGCTGAAACACTTGATTTCCTTAATGGTAATCTGCATATATCCCATGGGCCTCTATTAAAGGAGGTTTAAGGTATCACACAGTGAAAACTTTAACTCGAATAGGTTTCTCTTGTAGTTTTTACTAATTGGTGTATCTGCATGACCTTGTTACTCTTTGATTTGAAAATTAGTTGGGATGCTTTGCAGACAACGTAATAGTCATGGACATCATCTGGGTTTAAAGACCCTGTCTTTCTAAAGTACAAGCATCAAGTTCATTTATCTTATGCAGATAAGGTCATAAGAAGGCCAAAATATGCATGTCTGCAGCTAGTGGGGTTTGGTTTTATTGGCCTGAATGTATCCATAAAGACTTTAAAAAGAAAAAAAGTAAAAGGTCATGCCTATTCAGACTATATAGATAAACACTTGATGTCCTTAAGGGGTCATTCGCATATGCCCTGCAGGCATCTATTACAGGAGGTTTAAGGTATCACACAGTGAAAACTTGAGCTTGGCTAGGTTTTTATTGTCGTTTTTAATAACTGGTTTGTCTGTGTGACTTTTTTTACTCCTTGATTTTTGGTGAAAAGTACTCTGGGTAAGTAAACAACAAAAGGCCAGTTAAAACCAGCAAAGCTGCCAAAAAATACAAAAAGAATATTTTTGTGCAGTTAGACCAGAGACAGCAAAGTGTCTCACATTGCTGTAATATATGCAACTATATGTGAAAACATTACCCTATCCAGAAATAAATGAATCCAAAGAAGTCCAGTCATTCTGGCATACATGGAAACAGATTGATGGATGAATACTACACAAGAAGAAGAAGAAGCAAAACAAAAAAGTGGTAACTGCAGCCAAACATCTGCCTTCTTTGCTGCTGTCTGCAGTTTCAAGCAAAGCAACCAATAGCTCCAAATATGACTGTTAGTCAATGTCCTCACTGTTCTTCATTTGAGCACATCCAGTCACTACCATAAAAGTAATGCACTACAGTGTAGCAAATAAGATCAAGCTGCAGTAAAGCTGCTAAAGAAAATTCTATAATGTAGCAAACTGGAAATGGAAACAGCAAGTATAGACCACATTGACTCATAACAGCATAACTTAACAGAGAAGGAAACATACTATTAAGTCCAATATGCAAAGAAAACATAAAATGACATCCTTAAAATGAAACATACAGATATGCACACTCACACACACACACACACACACACACACACACACACACACACACACACACACACACACACACACACACACACACACACACACACACACACAGTGAAGTGCATTCATGTGTGAGTGCACCCGCGCACACACGCAAACACACACGCACACATGCACACCACATGCAAAATACTTAGATTCTCACACATGAGGATAATGTAAAATAATCCTGTATTCCATCCATGAGCAGTCATTTTCCTACCATCTTTGTGCGTTACCATTCTCCAAAGCTTTGTTTCCTATCAGTGATTAGGTCCTCCACTGACAAGGACAGGGAGTCCTATGTATATCCATATTCTGGTGTTACTTTGCCACAGACAGAGAGAATGACACACTATCTTCCATGGCATTGATTGTGTTCTACTTTATGATCTTCTCCTGCTATTACATAGCTGTTCAGAATGTGCAGGGCTCATGACTTCCTGTGGCAAGGATGTTGTACTGCTATGTAATTTGGACATGGAAGGTTGCCACCACTAGAGATTGGTACTCATGTCAGCTCATATCATAGCCACCCATGCTGAGGGGCAGCAGGATTTCTAAAACTACACACATGGAAATTGAGAATGCTCCCCGCAATGGCCCATGTTCATGATCATTATATGTTGGCACCCTACCCTGGCCATAGACAATACTGGCATTGTTGGCAGACATGATGACACTGGTAATTCAGTGTAACCTGGTACTCACTGCAGTATTACATGCCTTCATATTCCACACCACAAACATCATTTCTCAAAACCCAGTCTCCATGACTTCCTATAATTAATCAGCATCAAAGTAAAGGCCTCATAACAGCATAACACACTCAACAACAACTTTATGTTCAGTATGGCAGCCGTCTGTCTCTATGTCACACTCCTGCATATCAACATATTAGTGCCCCAATGCTGCCCTCACTTCAGGGAGCAACTGTGATGTTTGATGACAGTGTATAACCTTGTGTTTTCGGCTTATGGTAGTTATGCCCACCAAGAAAGCAGTTTGTACCTCAGAAGATTGAGTTTTGGGCATAGTTGTAGTGCTTCTGAGGCTGTCAGCTGCAGCTACAGTAGATTCCTCCCACACTAGGGATATCTTGTGCGCAACCAGTATATCCAAATGAGTTCCACTATCTTCAGCCATACATAAGCCTTCATTTGAGGCTTACTTCTCAACAAGGGGTGGGACAAGCACTAGTGTCATGGTGTTTTCTGATGGTGACACATCTCCAGGTATCTGAGTATCATCAACCGGCTCTGAAGCTGTGTGCACATCAATACTTTTTTCAGCCTCAGACATTTCTACATGTAGCAAATTACTGCTTCCACCAAAGATTAATAATGTAGAAAACACAACAGGGGACACTGTATAACATACCACAACAGCATCTTTATGACATGCATGGTAGGGTTCTTTATGAAGCTAATTCTTTTTATGCAGCCTTACAATTTTTGATAGTGTCTACTTGTTGCTCTCATGGTACAACTATGAAAACAAATTTGCATTGTGACTACTTTGTTAAGCTTCACTCAAGTTTAGCAATACTATTTAACTGTTCTATCCAGATTAAGACCTATGTTCATAGGTTTATAGATATGTACTAGGCTTATGTCCACAAAGTCCCTTCCAATCCTAACCAAGCTTCATAATTGTACACAGCAAGATTTTTTGGTGCCCTAGAGGTTATTTTAAGGGTATATTTTAATGGGTATATGTATATATGTAATCTAGACATGACAGGTCAAGAATTTGCAGGCTGCCTCTGTCCATTAGTGATACAAGGTGTCAGACCGGGATGAATTTCCAACTTCCTATCCATTAGTCCAGTTTATACATGAATATGGTTAGGGAAGAACTCTGTTTCACATGGATGGGAAGCCGTTTCCAAAGAAGTGGTATCCTCTGAGACACATACCCGTCCCTCCAATAAGTCCTATTTATGTCGCAGGCAGTCTCTGGACTGACTAGTTCTGAAGCTATTTGTTCTAAAGGAGAAAGAATATAGGGCTAGGGCTTTGAAGCAATACATCACAAAACATGTTGGCTAAACCCTGTATTCTTCTTGGGTGGAGCCTGTGTGAATGTTTTAATGAAGAATGGCCCATTTGCATAGTGGGAGTTGAACTCGAGCTATTTGAGTGAAAACTAGAAATCCTAACTGCTAAATCATCCCATTGGACATGGGTGGAATGGGTCAGACCAGTGTCAGTACATATGCACCCACTGGGGCTAAATCTTGTTTCACCACTTCCACCCACTGATATGTTTCATGCTCATCAGTCTTGCTGAGACTGATGGCCCACCTTTTGCGGTAGATCATTCCCTGTTATCTTCTGTGCCTTCCTCTTGGCAAATGAAGCATGTAAGTCAAAGTCACATGGCTCATTGTAAGATTACGTCAGCCCACTGCATTTAAACATGCAAAACAGACTGGCACATCTGGTTGATCAGAATGATCCCTAACCATCATTCAAAGGCCATGCTACCTTAATGCCTGCAAAATAATTTTGTTGTTTTCAGCATCACTGAAACTTGTATACAGCCTTTGTATGCCTCTTCCTAGGGCCATGCTGCATGCTTTCTATGAGTGCAAAAACAAAAACAAAAATATGAATTGTTATGAATATATGTACAGCTATCATGAATGTACCTGTTCCACGTGTAACATACATCAAACAACATATTCACAGTATGAAGGACTTATACATTGTGCTATGGAGTGATGATAGTAGTCATGTGCTCCTCTGTCTTTCAGCTCTTCCAGATATACATCTCAGTTGGATACGGTGATACAGGTGGCAAGAATGGAAAGCTGTAAGACAGGGTATATATCATTGCTAATATGCCTTACAATTAGCGTGTTTTAATGATGTCACACATATGACACTTTTACCAATGTGTCTGCACTAAGCAGGTCTACTTCATAAGAAAGAAGAAGCTTGGCAGGTCCAGGTAGCTTTCTCCACCCATTTCAGCTTATGGGGATGTTGACAACAATGGTGTAAATGCCTCACCAGTTGTCTCCCATGTTCCTCCAACTGTTGACCTACCACAGCTGTAACAGATGGTTAAGTATGCGATGGAGGATGAGTCAAGTATTAGTTTGGCCAATGTCTTTTCCAGATAGAGGCCATCCAGTGAAAAAAACATTAAAATTCATTGAAGTGGCAGACAATGACCTCTTGCCCATAATAAGGCCAAACAGGTGACAGCAACTGTCAGTGTGTACAAGGAGTCAAAAGTTTGAGATGGTTCTGTGAAAGTAGCCCTATCATTTGGCCTGACTTCTTCTCCAAGAGCACTCAACCCTATTTCCAAACAGTTTTGACCCCCCTTTCAACTGTGTCCTGTCATATAATTTTGTGCATGGTACAACCCTCCTTTTAATCATTTGTTCATCTTCTGTCTGTTTGCATTCAACATCATCATCCCATGATTTTGTGTGCAAAAATATCGGTGCTTGCTCTGTTTTAAATTTACTTATTTGCTGCAGAACTGTATTCTACACTCTGATTTCATATCTAATTTTATCTTGCAGATCATACCCCTTATCCCTTCACTTTTCAAGTAAGTACAAGAGGATTTAGTCCTAAATAAGGAAAGTGCTCTACCCTTCTTATCCTCTAATACCACTGTTTCCTACTTGGTCCCTTTGTGTGTTTCCTCTGCTTGTTCTTCCCCTATTGCATTATGTCCTGTATATTGTTTTTCTCCCCATTACAACAGTAACAATAGTGCTGTGTGACTTTGGAAAATTTCATGAATTGTAATCCACCAGAATGCTGTCCTTTATAGCATTTACTGGCACAATGTGCACACACTGACTGTCACTTAGCTTTGCATTTTCACAGCACTTCAGTTAGCAAGCATGAGGCCCCTACATGCTACAGTCTATATGCATTATTATTGTGCTACATAATACAAGAGTTGCATAATTAGCCATAGTTACTCCACTATATCACTACTGGTTATCATATTGCACCTGAGAAGGGCTGAGGGCTCTGAAACACTATTGCCTGGATATTCACGTTTAAATATTTTGTACCACAGCACCAATATCTTGCTGTGCACACTTTGCACAGCTTGCTTTGGGAGTATCTCCGAGGTTCTTACTATTTTAGAGGAAAAGAGTTGCTGTTGTTTTTCCAGTGAGAGTGTGAAGTAAGATAGCTTTTGTTGTAGCATTTTCTATGTCCATTTGGTCAAAACTTAATAAGGCTTAAGATATCTGCTGCAATTTTTTATTCATCTACCTAAGATAAATGGCATTATACTAATATGAGTGAGGAAATGTGTTTAGTAAAACCGCATAGCATAAATGATATGGCCATTTACCGGCATCATGATCTATCATTATAAGGGCATAGGCTATGCAAGCTCATTTTATTAGAATCCACATGCACCTTGCCATTTATCACCCTTAGATGACAACATCACTTCCAAGAATGACAAGTCCTGTAAGTCACAGACTAAATTTAGGGGTATTCATCAAGTTGCCCAAGCTGTGTTTGCAGAACAGACAACTGCACTGCCTGACATGTAAGTGTTTGGAACCTTCTCCAGCAGGAGCTGGATAATGAAGATATCCCTCCACCTTATTTTATTTACTTGCTGATGTAGGTTGAGATCTCTTTTAGCATCGGCTGCAGTATTTCAGTTATTAAGAAAAAGGAGGTCGAGGATAGCAGGATTCCTGAGAGCATGGTGAGGGAGGGAGACACACACACACACACACACACACACACACACACACACACACACACACACACACAGTCAGACGCAGCATGCGTGCGCACACACACACACACACACACACACACACACACACACACACACACACACACACACACACACACACAGATCCTCTATCAGTAGCCTATATGACACTGTGTACAAGAACAAAAAAATCCAGTCTATAATGGTATCTAATATTTTTCAGGCCAGATATCATTTTTGTAAGTAACCTCTGCAGTTTTTATGTTTTTTGGTATGTCTAGTGAGCTATTTGCCAAAGGGTATATTATATTCTGTAACTGGTATGACCAGCTTAGAATTTAAGAGAAAAGTGACTTCCTTGCTTTTAGAAAAGATGCCTTTAGTAGTTACTTGTGAGATTTAAAAGGATCACATGGTGATTAAAGGAAAGGGAGGGCAGCTGTCATCTCAGGTATCCACATCACTAACTAGTGACTTGCTTAAAAATGGGGTGCTATTGATGCAGTATGTTGAGGTGATTTGCTGCTTCCTGAAAGGGACAATACTGCATTTGTATGCTTTTTTAGTTTAAGCCTTCTTTTGTGCACCAGGTTTTAATTCATGTTAATTCATTTAAAAAATATAAGTTTCTTGGTTTGACACAATTACCACATTCAGCTTGCAGCCATCAGCAACTCTGGCTAACCAGGGCTCGGTGTTATCAGTTTTGAGGTCAGAGAAATAAATACCAAACATGAGAGGGCCTAACAACTACTCCTGGAAGACATCACTGGTCAACTACTCTCTGACTGAGGAGGTGTCACTAACTCTGGCAATGTGTAGTCTGTCTTTGAAACAGTTTGCTATTCATCTTATTAAAGTTTAAAGTCAAAAGCTTATTTACATTTCCCTAATGTAGCATGATGTAAAATGCCTTACCAAAGCAAGATAGAGAGTATGGACAGTGTGACTATGGTCCACCATCCATTTGACCTTTCCTTTTCAAAGAAGATTACAAGATTTAGCAGGCATAAGCTACACTTTACAAAGTCAAATTGCTATGGGATTAGCCTAATCAGATTTTTGATATAGTGACTTATGATGTCAGTAATGATGCCCTCCATGTCTTTACAGATAAAACTGATGGGTCTGTAGTTTCTAGGGTCTGAGGTGCCTCTACACATGTTGAGGGGGTGACGTCACTATTGCAATGCAGTAGGATTCGGGGACATAGTGTATAGGTTGGCTTATTTATTTTATTTTATCTATTTATCATTTGTAAGTTAAACAGTTTAAGGACTGGGTAAGTAAGTGCATGTTTAATGCTATTTATTAGGCAGCCTGGTACATAGGACCCATAGAAGCAGTGTTTGTGGTCTGTCAGAGTACCAGAAGGACATGATCCTTAGTGATGGGGGTGGGGCCCTGATGACTCAGGCGTGACTGGAGTTGGGCTGATAGTTTCAAAGAAGATGTTGACTGCAAACTTGTTTGCTAGTGTGTTATCTATGTTTTTCAGGTTTGAATAGGAGACACTGAGCTAATCAGAGGAAGGGCACTGAGCAAACCCTGATCTGCGATATATAACATTAAGTATCCTGTTTTTTGCTTATTTTTATGAGTTATCTATAGCACTTCTATTGTCTGCTGCATAATTTTCTAGGTAGTTTCACTGTGTGTGAGGTACTAAATGGAAATTTTCTACATTTGTTAAGCACCTGTTTGGGTTTGTTTGTTCTGATTTCCTGCCAAGGAGTGTATCATATAACTCATTCGTTTGCAGTTAAAAGCATTCGCTAGAGTCTCCTTGCTCCTTTATCTGTTTAAATCTTTCATTTAAAGGCTCACTGCTGTTTTCTGCTGTAATAAACATTTCTGCAGTCTTTTTTCTACCTAGGTAGTATAGGTAGTTGTAGCATTGTCCATATTCAGGCTTGCGTTTTGGGCCTAGTTGTTTATTTGTAGAGTCTGTGTGTCTGAGCACATGTTCCAGGCCATCTTAGTTTAGCCAAAGCCATTCTTGCATTTCAGTGAGAGGGGAGTGTTTATGGTCATTGGCTGATTGGAGTTACCTAGACTAAGGCTTGGAGTAAGCACCTCATTGGTTCTTTTGAGCTTTTTTAAAAGTTGTTTCAGGTTTCAACTTTCTGTTACTTAAGAAGTTAACTTGAGAGTGTTTCTGCCATTTCACACTGAGCTAATCAGAGTAAGGGCACTGAGCAAACCTTGATCTGTGATATATAACATTAAGTATCCTGTTTTTGCTTATTTTTATGAGTTATTTATAGCACTTCTATTGTCTGCTGCATACATTTCTAGCTAGTTTCACTGTGTGTGAGGCATTAACTGGAAATTTTCTACGTTTGTTAAGCACCTGTTTGGATTTGTTTGTTATGATTTCTTGCCAAGGAGTGTATCAAATAACTCATTTGTTTGCAGTTAAACACATTCTCTAGAGTTTCCTTGCCCCTTTATCTGTTTAAAACTTTAATTTAAAGGCTCATTGCTGCTTTTCTGCTGTGATAAACATTTCTGCTGTCTTTTTTCTACCTAAGTAGTGCGGGTAGTTGTAGCATTGTCCATATTCAGGCTTGCGTTTTGGGCCTAGTTGTTTGTTTGTAGAGGCTGTGTCTGAGCACATGTTCCAGGCCATCTTAGTTTAGCCAAAGCCATTCTTGCATTTCAGTGAGTGGGGAGTGTTTATGGTCATTAGCTGATTGGGGTTACCTAGACTACGGCTTGGAGTAAGCACCTCATTGGTTCTTTCGAGCTTTTTTCAAAGTTGTTTCAAGTTGTACCTTTCTGTTACTTAAGAAGTTAACTTGTGAGTGTTTCTGCCATTTTACACTGACCTAATCAGAGTAAGGGCACTGAGCAAACCTTGATCTGCGATATATAACATTAAGTATCCTGTTTTTGCTTATTTTTACGAGTTATTTATAGCACTTCTATTGTCTGCTGCATACTTTTCTAGCTAGTTTCACTGTGTGTGAGGTAGTAACTGGAAATTTTCTACATTTGTTAAACACCTGTTTGGGTTTGTTTGTTCTGATTTTTGTCTCCCACCCTCCTTCCCTATTGGTATCCTGTCCTTATACTTGGTGGTTTTGCATTTGTCTGGCCCTACTGAAAATTTGAAATGGGACACCACTCCCAGTTTAGTGTTATTACCTCATTCTACCTAATACAGGGAGAACATTTGAGAAAGTCAACCCACTTAGTTCTTAACCTTGAGTTATCTTCTGCTCCTCCTTACACCCTTTCCACTTTACAAAAAATAAAAAAAATAAAAAATTCTAAGCTTGCTTCCTACCTTTCCTGGAGGTAGTCTAGTCCAGATACAGATTTGCTGTATCCAGGACTGTTTGTAAGCTTCTTACCCCTGCTGCTTAGCTAGGGCTAACCTATTCCCGGCGCCATAAGTCTGGTCTTCAAATTTTCCCTTAGAACTAGCCAGTTTTTAGTTTAACACTCAAATCTGTTTCTTTGCGTTCAGCACTTGTTGAGAACTTGTTGTAAGCACTAAATAAGCTGCACATTACTACAGCTCTCAACTTTCCTCACTTGTCTAGAGAAAAACAGGTTTTAATACTTAATAAATAAACACCTATCCAGGTATGTCTAAGGGTCAGCTTCTGGTGTTTTCTCCTGTCTAACTGATGAATCTGGGCATCTTAGGGCAATGCAGCAATTGCGTCATGTACACAGACAACCCTCTACTCCTACCACCCAACACTACAACCTGTGAGAGATGCACTTATATAGCCAAACTGGAAGCAAAGATCTCTTCATCCAAGACTGGACTAGACAGTCAAGAGGAGAGGGTAAACACTTGCACCACACCACACTCATGACAAAGTCCCTCAAAATCTACACCACCAAAACACACACATAAAAACACAAAACACACACCTACATTCGTGGAGGCTCTCAATAAAAATCTGCCCAAGCAACAGTGACCTCCAAAGCAAAAATGCAAGCAACCTCCACACCCAAACACAACCCAAATGACACTTAGCCCACAAACTCAGTGTGCCACTCAACCACAGCCCATAAGGCATAACAATGTACCCAACAGTCTAGTCATAGGTGACTCTATAGTCAGGCATGCTGATGTTCCACTCACCAGGTTAAACAAGGAGAAAGTTACTGTCAGCTGCCTGTCGGGTGCCAGGATCCACCACATAATACACGCACTCAGGTCACTCCACAACAAGTACAAATATGACTCTGTCATTGTCCATGTTGGTATGAATGACATGAGACATGCGTCTCTGGGCTACACGAAAAGAGACATGGAAGAGCTGTCTGATCTTGTATCCCAGTCAGGTATGACACTAGCCCTGAGTAGCATCCTGCCATCACCCAGAATGATACCACAGTACAATGACAAAATGACTGACTTCAGCAATTGGCTAAGCTACTGGTGTCATTCTAAGGGGATCCAGTATCTGTCTGCCTGGGATGACATGATCGACAGACCACGATGCTTTGTCAGAGATGGCCTGCACCTGTCGCCCTTGGGATTCTGGATACTGGCTAAGGCTCTTGCCACCCGTATAGTGCCTTTTTTAGGCAAGGTTCAAATTACAAACTCACCACAGTAGCAGGTACAAGCAAGCAAAATCTGAGGGTAATGCTACTCAATGCTAGAAGTCTAAACCTCAAAATGCACTCACTCAAGCCACTCCTTAAAATGGAGAACATTGACATCTGTGCAGTGACAGAGACCTGGTTCAAGGCTCCAGAAAGCACCCCTGCATTACCAGGATATAATTCATACCACATCTTTCGGCCACCTGAACTGGACCAAAACACTAAGGGCAGAAGCATGTCCATACTCATTAATGATAACCACACCTCCAGGCTAGTTGCTCAGCATTATGCAGCCGAGATTATCCAAGTGCAACTAACTCTGGGCAAGACCGCAATCTAAACTGTAGCTTGCTACAGATCCCCCACCATGCCCCAGGACTCCCACTCCTCATTTCTTCATACACTGGAAAATATTACGGTACAATCTAACACACTAATAATGGGCAATTTCAACTACCCCACAATTAACTGGAAAAACTACTCATGTACCAACTCTTTTGCTCAACGTTTTCTGGAATTCATAAATTCCAATGCCTTGGATCAATTTATCCACACCCCCACCAGGGGCAGCAATATCCTAGACCTGGTCATTACCAACATGGGCAACCGGTGTTCCACACCAGATGTCAATTCCTCGTTGGTCAGATCCGACCACAAGCTAATCACCCTTGACATCCACATTCCGCCCTCACCCCCCATAAGGGAAACCACCATAAAAAATTTCTCTAAAGCCAACTTCACGCTTCTTAACACAGAAGTGGCAAACTTCACGACACCCATGCAGATAGACAGTAGAGGTACAACTGCTGAATCCTCCACAAATGCACTTTATAAGCACTTACACGAGTGCATGGATCATGCAATTCCTGACAGAGCTAAGATGCTATCCTCCAAAAAACTCTACAACAGAAGAAAGAAACTGTTGCAAAAAAGAGTAAAATCCCATGATTGGAGGAACTCCCTGGTTAGCATCAGTAAAAAGCTGAAATCCCTCATAAAATCCTCCAAACTAGTTACGAAAACAAAATCACCACTGATTCTAAAGACAACCACAAAGCATTCTATAACTATGTCAAGAATCTCAATGGCAACATTCAGATCTGCTCTGAGTTACAGCACAATGGCACTAAATATACAGAGCCAACTGATATTGCCAATATCCTGGCAGATAGGTTCAGTGCCTCTCTCCCTCTCACCCCCTAAGGGGCCCATCTCTATACCAGAAGAATACAAAGTTCCTGTAATCACAGCTGCACAGGTAAAAAACACACTCTCCAAAGCCAAGAACACAGCATCCATGGGACCTGACAACATCCCAGGCTGTGTTCTACATTTACTACAGAATGAACTGGCACTCCACCTAAGTACCCTGTTCAGTCATAGCCTCACCTTAGGCTTTGTGTCCATTGAATGGTGTACAGTGAGGGTTATGCCATTCTACAAAGGGGGAGCCACCATGGACCCTGAAACTACCACCCCATTAGCCTGACGAGCCTGGTCTGCAAGGGTGTGGAACGTATCATTATGGAACTTATAAACAATGACATTGGTAATCTCCAAACTCTGAACCCCACCCAGTTCAGGTTTGTAAAAGGCAGATCATGTCTCCTAAACCTGATAGACTTCTTTGAAGTGGTCACCAAAGCCATAGATGAGGGTAAGGTAGTTCATACAGCCTATCTAGATCTCACCAAGGCTTTCAACACCCTCCCCCACTCTGGAGTTATAGATAAACTCTCTAAACTAGGTATAAATCCCTTTGTTAAAAGATGGGTTGCCAAATGGCTCACTGACAGAACCCACACTGTGAAAGTAGCAGACTCCAAATCCGACTTCAGACCAGTGACAAGTGAAGTACCACAGGGTTCAGTCCTGGGTCCTCTCCTGTTTGGTATCTACTTATCAGAAGTACAGGTTAACACAGGAGGTCTTTGACTAATGAAGTTCGCAGATGACTGCAAATTAGGAGCCATATTCGAAACACCTAAAGATGTGGACATCCTACAAAAGAGCCTCACTGAGACAGATGTCTGGTGTCAAAGCCATAGCCTCAAGCTCAATGCCAAAAAGTGCATTGTTATCCCTTTAGGTAAAAACTCTGTATCCATGAACTACCACATGGGCAGTAGTCTACTTAACACCAAAAGTATGATAAGAGACCTTGGGACACAGGTGGACATCGCCACAGTAGTCAGAAAATCCTTCTACATGGCACATCTCATCACAAAAGGTTTCTCATCCAGGAAGAATAGGTTATTGTTCCCATCTACTCATCACTCATTAGACCCATTATAGAGTACAATGCCCCTTTTGGTATGTACCTCATGCAGACCATCTCAAAAAACTCCAGCTTTACTCCATTGCATATCGCCTACTTAGAGGGGATCTCTGCCTAATATACAAAGCTATGTCAAACCCAGAGCTGTTGGACATGCTCCACTTAAAGAAATCCCAATCCATCCAAGCTACATGCTCTAGGGACCTAAACCTTGTCACCACAATAAACAGAACGTGTTGGAAGGATAGATTCCTGTCCCAGAGACTTCCCATACCCTAGAACAAACTACCTATCTATGTCAAACAGAGCTCCTCATTAGCACTCTTTAAGAGATAGGAAATTCTCCCCAGGGATCACTTCTGTGGCTCTGCTTGACAGGGGCACAGGAAAATAATTTTCTTGGGTGGCAAAAGCCAGGGTACCTTTTTGGCTAGGCTTATACAGGCCCTAGGGCCAATAGCCTAGTACCTACCTATGAATCTATGAGCCATTATGGAAAGGCTCAGCTATGTTAAGGTGTGGATGTACGGTAGACCAAAAACAATATAATCCAGTCTGTGATTTGAAGTAATATATTGATGGCAGCTGCTGACATTTGATTACATGTTGTTTACATAATAGCACTAGTAATATGCCTCCTAACAGCTGTTGAAATGGGATGATGCTATGTGTATTGTTTCCTTACTAAGGCATGTGTTTTTCTAGTGGAGTATATCAACATTCTAGCCAATTGTCATTCAACCATCATAGTGACACTTGCAGTATAGCACAGATGTGCAAGTGCATACCTACCATCATTAAATGCCCTGTGAGATACATCAGTATGAAGTCATATTGATTACATGGGCACAGATGTCTTGTTTCATCCAAGTGTTATAATTCTGTTATATACACAAATATATAATTAGTCCAGACTCATTTTTAACCTTTGTTAATTCATTGTGCACACAACTGTGTTGCTCTTCATGGAGATTATTGAAATAGTCCCCAGTAGAATTGTGTGACTGACAGCATTTGTTTCAGTAATTGTTCTGCATGAACCGCAGTCTCTGGGTCAGGAACCTATCCCTCCAGCATGTTTTGTTTATTTTGATGACAAGGTTTAGATCCCTGAAGTGTGTGGCTCTGAGGGATTGGGATTTCTTTAAGTGTAGCATGTCCAACAGCTCTGGGTTTGACATGGCCTTGTATGTTAAGCAGAGATCGCCTCTGAGTAGACGATATGCAACAGAGTATAGCTGGAGTTTTTTAAGGCGGTCAGCGTAGGGCATCTGCTTTAGGCCTGTGATTCTTTTAGTGAGGCATTTCTGTGGCCTTTCCACTTGTTGTGTCTTGAGAGGTACATACCAAATGGGGCATTGTATTCTATAATGGGTCTAATGAGGGATGAGTACAGTGGGACAATGACCTCCTTTTTTCTGGATGAAAAGCCCTTAGTGATGAGGTGTGCCACATAGAAGGATTTCCTGACTGTTGTGGCGATGTGGCTATCGAAGTTGAGACTACTGTCCACCTGTGTCCCTAAGTCTCTTATCACACTTTTGGTGTTTAGTGTACTGCCACCTATATGGTAATTCATGGTACATGTTTTTTTTCCCAAAGGGGATAACTATACATTTCTTGGCATTGAGCTTGAGCCCATGGCTCTGGCACCAAGCATCTGTTTCTGTAAGGCCCTTTTGTAGAGTATCCACATCATTTGGGGATTCAATAATGGCTCCCAGTTTGCAGTCATCTGCAAACTTTGTTAGCCAGAGTCCCTTAGAGTTGGCCTGTACTTCAGAGAAGTAGATGCCAAACAAGAGCGGTCCCAGGATTGAACCCTGAGGTACTCCACTTGTCACTTGTCTGGAGCTGGATTTGGAGTCGGCTACTTTTACAGTGTGGGTTCTATCAGTAAGCCAGTTAGCAACCCATTTGGGTGATGTAGGGATTAATGCCCAGCTTAGTAAGTTTATCTATGATTCCAGAGTGGGGGATGGTGTCAAAGGCTAGATAGGCTGTGTGAACCACCTTACCCTTGTCCATGGCTCTGGAGACTGATTCGAAGAAGTCAGTCAGGTTCAGGAGACAAGATCGGCCCTTCATGAACCCAAACTGGGTGGGATCCAGTATTTGAAGGTTGTCAATGTCTTTGTTTATAAGTTCCATGATAATCTGCTCCATGGCCTTGCAGATAAGGCTCATCAGACTGATGGGACGGTAGTTTCCAGGATCCAAGGTGGATTCCCCCTTGTGGAGTGGGATAACTGTAGCTCTGTGCCACTCAGTGGGCATGAAACCTGAGGTGAGGCTATGATTAAACATGACACTTAGGTGAGGTGCCAGTTCATATTGTAGTTCATGTAGTACACAGCCTGGTATGTCATCTGGTCCCATGGATGCTGTATTCTTAGCTTTGGAGAGTGTGTTTTTTACTTGTGTGACCGTTATTACCGGAATTTGGCAATCTTCCGGTATTGAAATGGGACATTTAGGGGGTGAGAGGGGGGTGAAGTTGGCACTGAATCGATCTGCCAGGATATTGGCAATATCCTTGGGATCAGTATATTTAATGCCATTCTGTTTTAGCTCAGAGCAGATCTGAGCATTGCCATTTAGATTCTTGACATAGTTATATAATGCCTTGTGGTTGTCTTTGGAATCTTTGGCAATTTTATTTTCATAACTAGCTTTGGAGGATTTTATGAGGGATCTCAGTTTCTTACTGAGGCTGGTAAGGGAGTTTTTTGCATCCTGGGATTTTCCTCTTTTCTGCAACAGTTTCTTCCTTTTGTTGTAAAGTTTGATTATGGCAGGGGACCACCGGATTGGCTTCCTTTTATTGGATGAGAGCATCTTGGTTCTATTTGGGATGGCACAATTCATGCATGAGTGGATGTGCTCGTACAGTGCTTTAGTGTAGGATTCAGTAGTTGAACTTTCAGTTCCCGTCTGCATGGGTGTCATGAAGTTTGTCACTTCTGACTTGAGTAGCATGAAGTTGGCTTTGGAGAGTTTTTTTTATGGAGGTTTCCTTACTGGGGGGTGGGGGTGGGATGTGGATGTTAAGGGTGATTAGCTTATGGTCAGACCTGACTAACGAGCGGGTGACCATAGATGTGCAGCATCGATTCCCCATGTTGGTAATGACCAGGTCTAGGATATTGGATCCCCTGGTGGGACTATGGATTAGTTGATACAGAGCATTGGAATTTATGAATTCCAAGAACCGTTGGGCAAAGGTGTTGGTACATGAGTAGTTTTCCCAGTTAATGGCAGGGTAGTTAAAATCACCCAGTATTAGGGTGTTTGGTTCTATCTTAATATTTTCCAGTATGTTTAGAAAGGTGTAGTGAGAATCTTGGGGCATGGTGGGGGATCTGTAGCAAGCTACAATTTGGATTGCAGCCTTACCTAGTGTTAGTTGCACCTGGAGAATTTCAGACGCATTGTGTTGTGCAACTAGCCTGGTGGTGTGAATATCCTTGGTGAATATTGACACTCCTCCACCTGTAGTGTTTTGGTCCTGGTTTGGTGGCCAAAAAGTATGGTAAGAGTTGTAGCCTGGTATTGCAGGGGTGCTCTCGGGAGCCTTGAACCAGGTCTCAGTTACTTCACAGATATCAATGTTCTCCATTTTTAGGAGTGTCTCGAGAGAGTGCATTTTGAGGTTTAGACTTCTAGCATTGAGTAGCATTACCTTCAGATTTTGCATGCTTGTACCTGTTATGATGGTGGTTTTGTCCTTTGAACTTTGCTTAAAAAAGGCACTATAGGGGTGGCAAGAGCCTTAGCCAGTAACCAGAATCCCAGGGGTGACAGGTGCAGACCATCTCTGGCAAAGCATCGTGGTCTGTTGATTATGTCTTCCATGTCTCTTTTCATGTAGTCCAGGGAGGTATGTCTCAAGTCATTCACTCCAACATGGACAATGACAGAGTCATATTTGTACTTGTTGTGGAGTGAGTTGAGTACATGCATTATGTGGTGGATCCTGGCACCTGACAGGCAGCTGACTGTAATTTTCTCCTTGTTCAACCTGGTGAGTGGGACATCAGTGTGCTGGACTACAGAGTCACCTATGACTAAAGTGTTAGGTATGTTGTCTTGCCTTAGGGGATGTTGCTGGGTGGCACACTGGTGTTGTGAGCTATGTGGCACTTTGTGATTGGTGTTTGTTTGTGTTTCAGCTTCAGAGGTCCTTGTTGTTTGGGCAGGTTACAGTTAAGGGTCACTGCATATGTGGATTTAGTGTTGCTATATGTGGGTGTTGGTGGTGTGGGTTTAGAAGGGGTATGTGTTGCTTGAGGTGTAGCGTGGGTGTTAACCTTCTCCTCTTGACTGTCTAGTACAATCTTGGGTGGAGAGATCTTTGCTTCCATTTTGGCTATATAAGTGCATCTCTCACAGGTTGTAGTGTTGGGTGGTAGGAGGAAAGGGTTGTCTGTGTACATGAGGCAATTGTTGCATTGCCCCAGTATGCCCAGATTCACCAGGTGAACAGGAGAAATCACTGGAAGCTGACCCTTGGACATGCCTGGTTTTGTGCTTTTTTTTATTTATTTATTTTTTTTATTTTTTTTTTTTGTAAAGTACAGAAGCTGTTTTGCTCAGTGGATTAAGGAAGTAAGCATGGGTGATGGTGTTGATGATTCTAATCTGGAAGGATACACATCTTTTGCACATGAGGTATTATGTCAGTGTTTGCACATACTGTCATTCTGTGTGTGGTGTAACATTAGGAACCTTAGTCACATATTAAGTACAGCAGACAGCTCTGGAATGCCATGGGCCTTTTGAATGAAGTGCAGTACCAAAGAAACAGGGACAGATGTCAATGGCTGTAACATACCTCTCAACCTCTTAGTGCAAGAAATCTGGATGAAGCCCAACAAAATGGGGGGACTAAGGCCCACAAATAGTGGCATATTTTAAATACTGCTCTCATAAACATAAAAAGTTGCTAGAATAACGGTTTGTTTCACCAGACATTTTTTCTGAAGGATTTGAAGTCAGAAACTCAAATATATCATTATTTAGTGACATTATTCCTCAGTTCATCCATGTGATATTCTAGAAAGCCACAAATTTCAAAATTATGAGCCAGACCTCTGGACAGTTGAGAGGTATGCTGAAACACATAACATCCCAGACTGGAGTACAGGTAGGTGTGGACTGGGGTCACTTTATAAGTACCAGTCCCACTGGGCATACCCAAACACTTGGTTACAATGAACGCAATTCTGTTGCCCTGTCATCAGAATGATCTGTTATGTATAGATACGTCTACACATACAGACATATATGTATACGTATCCATCTGTCACTATCTCTCTCTCATATGCATAGTATATCTATCTCTATATAGTGTTAAATAGATATATACTGATATATATTTCACAGTGATACATAGACTCTCCCCATATATCTACATAACACATGCACACACACACACACACACACACACACACACACACACACACACACACACACACACACACACACACACACACACACACACACACACACATGCACACACACACGCACACACACACACACACACACACACACACACACACACACACACACACACACACACACACACACACACACACCATTTATATATACATCCCTGTTAATGAGATGCATATGTGTGTGGATGTCTGCATTGTCCTACATACCCTAATAATGGTGAGTAAATTTGCACTATCATACATCCATACTGTTGCTCAAAGCATCCAAACTAAAGGCACCACAGTACATAATCCACTTACCTACATACCCCTATGCCTGTTGGATGACACCACATAGAGAGACGCAAGTGAGCAGATGGTGTAATGTACAATGTTGCCAACTCACGGATGGACATGGCACACTGTTCCTGCCCACAGGTTTGCCTATCTATCTGCAAGCATCTACATATGGTCATACTGGTAACTGCACACACATAGCTAGGATAAGGACAGTTATCCCACTGCTTGGATACTAGATGCAGATAACAGTATGAAGCAATATCACTCTGCAGGCCACAGATGCTGTTCAACACAAGCCTAGCTTGTGTAATGAACATGTATTGCGCCTGCAATCACATATAGGAGAGACTCAACCTCTGGTGCATGTGATTAAGTGCTGTGATCTATAGTGAATAAGACTGGACAGGTAGGGGTTCTAATCTCACTCCAGGCTACTTGGTGCACATCTATGTGTGTGTGTGTGTGTGTGTGTGTGTGTGTGTGTGTGTGTGTGTGTGTGTGTGTGTGTGTGTGTGTGTGTGTATCCCCCTGCAGAACAACTGCCATACCCTCATGGGCTATTCAACTGCAATGGTTATGCACTTTTTGGCCCTGTAACTTGCTGCTGGCTTCCAAACTTCCCTCTTCTACAAGGTCTAATGATGTCATCCATCTTACGACTGCCAACTGATAGCATAGTATCAGAATTAAGCTGTGGCATATGTGGTATATACTGTGATCTATAATATATAAGACTAGTTAGGTAGGGGTGCCAATTTCACTCCAGGCTACTTGGTGCATGTGAGTGCATATCCCTGCAAAATAGCTGCCATGCCCAGATGGGCTATCCACCTGCAAGTTATGCACTTTCTGGCCCTGTAACTTGTTGCTGGGTTTCAAACTGCACTCTTTTACAAGTCCTGATGATGTCATCCACATTAAGACTACCAGTTGACAGTGTAGTATCAGACATAAGCCATGGGTCATGTGATATATACAGTATATTGTGATCTATAATGTGTATGACTAGATAGGAAGGGGTTCTAATCTCACTACAGGTACTTGGTGTGCGTGTGTGTATACCTCTACAAAACAACTATCATGCCCTCATGGGCTATCCACCTGCAATGGTTATGCACATTTCTGGCCCTGTAACTTGCTGCTGGCTTCCAAACTTCCCTCTTCTACAAGGCCTAATGATGTCATCCATCTTACGACTGCCAACTGATAGCATAGTATCAGAATTAAGCTGTGGCATATGTGGTATATACTGTGATCTATAATGTATAAGACTAGTTAGGTAGGGGTGCCAATTTCACTCCAGGCTACTTGGTGCATGTGAGTGCATATCCCTGCAAAATAGCTGCCATGCCCAGACGGGCTATCCACCTGCAAGTTATGCACTTTCTGGCCCTGTAACTTGTTGCTGGGTTTCAAACTGCACTCTTTTACAAGTCCTGATGATGTCATCCACCTTAAGACTACCAGTTGACAGTGTAGTATCAGACATAAGCCATGGGTCATGTGATATATACAGTATATTGTGATCTATAATGTGTATGACTAGATAGGGAGGGGTTCTAATCTCACTACAGGTACTTGGTGTGCGTGTGTGTATACCTCTACAAAACAACTATCATGCCCTCATGGGCTATCCACCTGCAATGGTTATGCACATTTCTGGCCCTGTAACTTGCTACTGGCTTCCAAACTGCCCTCTTCTACAAAGCCTGATGATGTCATCTACCTTAACACTACCAGCTGACAACATATTATGAGACTTAAGCTTTGGCACATGTGATAAATTCTGTGATCTATAGTGTGTAAGACTAAATAGGAAGGGGTTCTAATCTTACTCCAGGCTACTTGGTGTATTTGCATGTTGAGATAGCATAAAAATGATTACCTTGGTAACTTAGAAATAGGTAGGGTTTTTGCAGTATTTTATTTGTTGCGTGTGATGTGGACCCCCCCAAAGGACTGACCACAACAAGACCTGCTGATGTCATCAAGCATATGTCCTAAACTGTACTAGCACACTTGAGGTGTGTTGCAGGCATCACATGCTGTGATCTGTAATATGTACCATTACATAGGTAAGTGTTGTTATCTATATGCAGCCAACTTGTACTTCATGTGTGCCTTGGCATGTCCTGGACACAGTGATCAGAAGTGGTATTAGCCTCAATGTAGCCATGTTTCTGTGTGAGCCTTTTAGAGCATTTTACATCATGTTAGGGAACCACAGGATATTTGAACTTTACTAACATAATGGCCATACAGCCCTCACAATCATAGACATTGTTATACCCATAGTTACAGGATTAACATATAGGGCCCCGATCCAAGATGGACACAGGAAGATGCCCTGTGTTGAGATGATGGTCGCCCAGCCAGTCATACATATGGCATTTGTTGAGGTGCACAGAGGTGCTCTGTTTGCCATGAGGCAGGGTTCTGTTTTAAGGGTGAGTTAAGTCTGCTAGACAAATCTCTTCCACAAGCATGTAGTACAAATGTCACATATGAGGTTAATTTCCTTACAGTGAGCTATCCATCTACTATGCCTCCTACAGATAGGCATATATGCAATCAAGCAGGGTCCCACATTGCCCCATATGCAAGGCACAGATCACCTCTATGTACTCTATATGTCACAGGTGACAATGACACTCATTGCAGATGATCCCCATTGAACACATACTGAACACATGAAGTATCCTTGTGAGGGACCATACTGTTGTGTGCAATTACCAGTACTGCTTCGAAGGGTACATCACCAAATGGCCATTGCACTCAGATATTGGCATGTTACTTAGAGGTTATGAGTATGTCACAGGTGACTGTGGCCTCAGCTATGCCATATGATTCCTTCCATAAAACTGAAGAGACATGGTACTGAGGCACATTAGGTGTAAACCTGTGTTGCCTGGTCTGTTTGCCCAGTTCATTCACCCCTGAGTATGTACATCACATGTTGCGACTGATGTGCCAATAACCAGGTACATAGGTCTAACTGATGGAAATAATACTACATATATATTTGTATGGAGTTTATGGCCATTAGTATATCAACAGGCATGTGTCTGCAATACCATCCTGCAGGATAGTGACATACCACATAGACTCTATGAGTGATCACAATTTGCAGGCATCAGCCAGCATTAACCACACTCAGTCAGTAATTACGTGTATTGTGGTTGAATGGAATCCAAGCAGTAGAGCACCCAGGACTGCACCCTGTTGAGCACTGGTGCTTAGAGATCAGCTATTGGAGGCAGATGCCCCTATGTTGTGTATGTGTGCCAGAATTGGCCGCTAAGTGACCCCTACAATGACAGTATCATAACTGCCTAAGTGGGTGCTTTGTAAATGTTGCCTGAGCAGGCGATATACTCAGATGGCTTGGCTCAGTCTAGGGGGATGTATGCCCTGATGTACCTTCACCCAGGTCCATGGTGACTGCCTCGGAAATGTACACCACATGTAACATGCTTTCCCTGTCACACATCTAAACTGTGTACAGTCAACTGTATGTAGAATGCATATATGTGTGCTGATCAGCTCCACGATGATCACTCCTATGGGCATACAGGTATGGATACTCAGACAAAAAGGTGTATAGTTATGTTGGTCAGTGGATGCCAACAATTGCAGAATACTATCTTGTGGAAAATCATCCACCCCTGCAAATTATTTTAGTGTCCACACACCACACACAGTTGAGTCATTACACATGAGGTTATGGACACAGACAGTAATGTAGCCTTTGACTCTCACTAGTCAGTAAGATGTCGGAATGTATTCACTGTTGTACAACCTATACTGACAGATTTGGGATGTACATCCCAGACTGTCACTGCTATACTGAAGGTGGCAGTCATAACACCTATTGTTGTGTGCCAAATGGCACCCTTGCTATGTCACTACACAGGCATATCATACACATATAGCAACAACACAGGTACCATGGTACACCAATACACAGTGTGGATAACCTGTCCTATGGAGTCTGTATCACAACTGCGCATATGTATTCTGTCTCCTAAATACTTTGGAGGGGATGTGTATGGCTCCACACAAGGGGGTATTGGATCCCACTGTGTACCTCCCTCATATCCATGACAGGACATGTCTTATAGGTTCATAGGTTCATAGGTTCATACTAGGCTATCTGCCCTAGGGCATTTATAAGCCTAGCCAGAGTGTGTTTGGCTTTTGCCACCCATTTTAAATTAATTTTGCTATGCCCTTTTTCGAGGTTAGTATACTGTGCCTCTGTCTAACAGTGACATAGAAGTGATACCCGGGGTAAACCTACGATCTTCCATCCACTCATCAAGATTCCTCTTGAAGAGAGTCAATGAGGGACTCTGCCTAACCTGCAATGGGATTTTATTCCAGAGTGAAGGGAGCCTCTGGGTTATGAATCTGTCCCTCCAGCATGACCTATTTATTTCAGTGCTGAGATTCAAGTCTCTCAAGCATGTAGCTCGATGGGATTTGGATTTTCTGAGGTGCAGCATGTCCATTAATTCCGGGTTGGACATGGCTTTATACGTCAGGCACAAATCGCCTCTGAGTAGGTGGTATGCCACTGAGTAGAGCTGGAGTTTCTTTAACCGGGCAGCATATGGCATCTGTTTGAGCCCTTTGATCCTCTTGGTGAGGTACTTTTCTGGTCTTTCCAGTTGCTGCAGGTGTCTGGTAAGGTACATCCCAAACGGGGTATTGTACTCAATTATGGGCCTGATGAGGGATGAGTAAAGAGGCACGATGAACTCGCCTGATCTAGATGTGAATCCCTATTCTACACACCTACAACATCACTGTAGTATACATAGTACATGCTGGGGAGACAGGTATGTAATACAGACAGTACACCCTACATGAAACAGGCCTGCCATGCATGTGAAGCACACATCTGTTGTGACACAGCATGTGCAGGTTACAAAATGGGATGCAGAACACAATTATCATAACTGGTGTCAGGCAACTGACTGTACTGCACAGAGGATATTTGTAGATGGGCCATCTCCGGCAGGATAGCTTGTAGATGGGTGTGTTCCCAAAACCCCGGTGACAATTATCAAGGGTTGTAGACCTGTTCACAGATTAGGGATGCATGAGTACACTGAATGCAACCATTGTCCTTGTTAGACTGTTATAAACATATGAACCTATGAAGCCATGCACTTATAGTGCTGTACCTTGCTGAAGACATATTTATGTTGTGCTGACATGCCATCCCGTGCCGCTTTATTGCCACTGTGCATCCATAGGTTATCCCAACAGACTCCTGAAATAGAAACAGGTCTGAGACACACCTGCCATTCTATAACTATACAGCCATTACAACATCATACAACATAAGGTACACAAATGTATGTGGTGTACTCATGACAAATGCCAGCATACAGTATCTATCATTAACCACTACATATGGCATGGCAAAACAATACTGCATCATACAAGTACATGTTAACTAATATATAGTCAGCCTGTGCATCAGACACAATACTTAATTTCCCTGCATCAATGGCAAGGATGACAAGGATGTGGCACAGGTATCATCACTTGCACAGGGTGTTGTGCAGGGGTGGTGCACAAGGGCTAGGCTGACCCAAAAGTTTGACTGCATGTGTGTGAGTCAGGAGGGGAAGCAGGTAAGATGGACCATGAAAAGGTGCCATGTGTGTATATAGGTGACCTGCATTTGACAGTGGTGTGTGAGTGTGTACATGTACACAGTAAAGCTCAGTTCTAGCCCTACATGTGTGTGTGTGTGTTGGACAGCTTTGGACCGTACATGGTAGAGTTGACAGTTCACCGTCTCCGGCCCTGTACACGGTAAATGTCTCTGCCAAGATTTGCACTGCCACCTCCATGCCTGTGGTCAGAAGCGGTGCTACTACCTGACAGTTCCACACATGAATGCCCAGGACCATGAGCTCATGGCCTGCCACATCATGGTGTGGACAACACACTCCCCTCTGTAGCACTGAATGTACTGCCACTATTGGAGCATGATTGTGCATAGCCACATGGACTCTCAGCAGATGTGGTTGCTGACCTAAGTCCATAAGTCTTATGCTCAACTCCAGCCACATATTCCAGCAGAGACAATGTATGGTCCAAGACAGACACAGTCTCAGCCCACCTTCTGTCCACTGCATCAGTCAACTGATCCAGGGTGTCCCGAATTCAGTGGAGGCAGTCACGGATGTCAGGCTGTGCTGCATCCATATCCTTAAGCATATGTCTCGTGTTCCATTCAGAATGTGCCTATTCCTCCATGACAGCCCAAAACATGTGCTAAGTGAGCCATGATGTGAACTTGCAACAGGTGGTGAATGGACAGCAGGCCTCCTACAAGCATCCCTGTCAATTCACCTGTGTGGGCCCTCACCAGTTCTCTGGCTATAGCCAGCGTCTGCATTCTCTGGAGCCATAGTTACCACACTTTCCTGTTCAATGTCCCCAACATCTGACTGTCTAAGATCTGTGACCTCCAGGGACTGGGTATGTGTGGGCATACTGACTCTGTGTGGTGACAATGGAGGCAGAAGAGGGTTGTCTACCTCTGGGAGAGATTCAGCCCCCGACACCCCCACCTCTGCCTCAGTGGGGCCACCATCATCATCAGAGTCCGAAGAGACACTGACATCAGGTTGTGTAGGGCAGAGACACCAACCCACCCAGTCACCTGTGATAAGAAAGACAAAAGTGGTACATGAATAACTGCAGTATTATGTACGAAAAATCCACCGATACTCATAATATCAAAGACCCACAAAAGGATTAGTGGTCAAACATTTTTCTTCCCAACGTTCGTCTCAAATAGACTTCCTCAGAACAAAATATACACTAAGCTCAAGACCTTTATAACAATCACGTCAAGTAAATACAGTAAAACTTGACCAGTAAAATTTACCTTTTAATTAATCAATATGAAACTATACTTGACAAAATAACACATAAATACCCAGTACACCTATCTTAATAGATATATTGAAATACTTGTTTCACTGCCTAATTTATTTACCTTTCGACCTTTTGTTTTTTTTAAAAGGCATTTTAGAATAATTGCCTCATTTACACCAGGGGGCTTATCTGCTCTTAACTGTCACTGCCAAAGTGTTTCTTTTTGTTCATCTACACTCCTGTGATTACCCCCTCTAAGATCCTTAGATACCTGTTCCAGACTGGAAAATAAAAACATTCTACTCTGTTTACACAAGAACATATTATTCTTGTCCTTAGCTTTAATATAATATAAATGTTCCTTAACAAAACAGTGTCGTGCTTACCAGGAGCAAGACCACAGCCTTGGCCAATACCTGACAGACCTGTGAAAAGTTGAGGGTGAGGTAATGTCAGTACCAACGCATGTTATAATTCATCCATATATCTCACATTTACAGTAGCTACTGTGTTACTTGTATTGGTCACATTCTGAGTATGAGACTACAACTGAGGTTAAACCCTTCCCCCCAAAGAACAAAGACCTGACACCCACATAAAAGTATGTACAGCCTGACACAGTGACTTTTACAGTATTACAATGCTAATAACAGTAATCCTACCTGCATGCTCCTCTGCTGTGGCACCCACCATGTATGGTGTGATGGATACCTGTGAGCTGTCGTGTGTGTATAGGTTCACCAGGAATTCCTCAGTGGCCGAGAATGATTGTTCCACTGCAGGCCCTCCACTGGTGACAGTACAATCCCTGGCTACGTCTGCTGCCCTTCATCATGCAACATTGATCATGTCTGTTGTGCAGTGTTGAACCTGCTCATATGTCCTGCCCTGATGGCCCATGCCATTCACATCACGGACAAGGTCTTCCCACAATGCAGTCCACTGATCCACGTTTTGCCTCCCCCTGGACAGTAGGATGTTATGATATTGCCTTAGTCCTTGCAGTATAATTTCATTTTCCACATCAGAGAAGGGTGCATGACACATAGGGAACAAAATTCCTGAAAGACAACAAAAGAGGAACACATTGTAGGATGACATACATGGAAGTTCACTATGTAGAGATACAGCAAGAACAAAATAGCTATCACTATCCACTGCTTGCTCACACGTCATACCCTACATGTGCAAAGATACTAAGAGTGTGGATTAAACTGAGATAGTAGCAATAGCCAGGTATTTCTGTGTGTGCCATGTCAGATACTGCTGTATGATAATACTCCCAACACTCGAGTCTACTGTGGTGTGCCCCCTATGGGCAACCCCCAGATATTATGTCATAAGAACAGTGCCACACAAATAGAAGTGTGCATTAGAACGAGAACCACTATAAAGGGACAGTCCAAAGAGACCAGTGTGCCACAATGACAAATGACAATGCACCCTTGATGTATTGTACATCCTGTGTAGGTGCAAAACAACAGAAGATCAATGACATGTCATTATCACCGATTTAAGACAGGCTTAATGCTGTAATACCTATATCCCATAAGTCTATTCACCCATCTAAATCCAGTTATACACAAAACCAGTTACATACCTGATGGAATACAATACTTATCTGTTGATATGTGATGATAGAAAAGTTTCACAAAGGCGTGCTCTGTATGAGGAAAGTGTCATACAGAATGGTTCCCCATAGCCATCTGCTTGCCTCTTAAACATGCTTTTCAGCAGCAGGTGATTGCCTCTTAATCAATCTGTGGGTCTGAAATGCTAACTGCAGTCAACATAGCTGATTTGCACTAGCATCAGCCAATGACATGCAACCACTCTACAATATATAAGGCCTTCATGTAGATTTGGGCCCCTTTCTGATATGTTGTGCTGGACATTACTGGGGTGAAGAGACTGAATTGTCACAGAGGGTAGGTCTGTAGCACAAACCTTTACATAGAGATGTGTGTGCTACAGGCTGCAGCTGCTGCTGCAGTTAATAGACATAGAGAGTGTGAACACTTTGGAGGACACCAAGCTGCAGGTGTAACTGTAGGAGCAGTGTCAGCCTTGTTGTAGAGGCAGAGCCAGAGTGAGGCTACCCTTTCCACTCCAGTTAAGGCTTTTGTTTAAGGTAAGTATGTTAATTAACAGTATCACTAACAGAGTACTAAGCAACATGCTTGGGGTGTCCTTGAGTAAGACGGTATTTAAATATAAGAATATGTCCACCATTTGGGCAACTTCCAGGTCATGTGTTACAGTCTAGTAGTAATTTGCAGTGTGTGTGAGAGCAGGTCTTGTTACAAGTAGGGACTTCCAATGTGTATGTTAGCTGTGGAGCTATGATATTCTGCACAGCGACTTTGTAATAATTGTGTGGTACACTGTGATATTAGTCACCCTCATTTGCAGTACCTGCATTGAATTTGTCTTTGAATGCATATTAACGTGTGACATGACACTTTATGCACATATAGTTTTGCTAAAGGGATATCTGAAGTGTGTTCCTACCTGCTGGCCTGTGACTTCCATCAATGAAAAGCAGACATATCATTTGAAATGCATTGTGTGGATAAAGAGTGCATGACTCATTCAATAATTGCTGCCCCCACAATACTGTGCATTCACTTCTACACACCACTGGATTTGAACCCAGGACTGTGTGTGGCAAAATGTACTACCTACAAGCTGACTAACAGACTGAGCTACTGAGTCACTGCTACAGCAGATGTATCTGCAAGATATATGTGCGCACATACAGGCTGTGACATACATTTTCTACATCCATCAGTATGTGCATGGCTTTGTATGTATGCATGTGTGCACAAGGATCCCAGTTGAACACGTATTTTGCCATTAATGTCTTAGCAGGTGTCCTTGTACATGTTGCTGCTAAAGGGCACATTTACCTGCTATCACAGGCCTCACTTACATCCATTATTATGTCTTTAGCTTTGTAGTGGTGTACTGTTGCACTAGTGTCCAAAGCACACTCCCATTTTTTCCATTACTATTTATTCAGGTGTTTGTGGTGCAGCACCCAGCTCCACTGAAACACGCTTAATGACTGTAACTGGCAATTGTTATGTTTTGTTTAAAACAACTGTTTTAATTAAGGGTTGTGTAGCATGGTAGGTAATGTAGAGGTTTTCAGGTGTGATTGTCTTGGGTTCACTATATGGGACAGGTGTTTATTTTGTAAGTTCATAGGTTAGTACTAGGCTAACTGCCCTTGTGGACCATTTTGAGCCTAGCCAATTACCCCATGTGAGAATCAAACCCTGCATCTTGTGTCTCTAAGGTAAACACCTTAACCATTGTGCCAACCTCCCACCCTTTCTAAAGGTTACTCCCTCCCCAGGGAGACACACACTCACACACACAGTTGGAAAGAGCAGGATTCAAACCCCTACCTAACTACATTATTATACTACAGCAGTACGCATTTACACGACACGCTATACACATTACTAAGTGTAAGTAAGTGTGCATTACAAGTTTAAAAACACATATAGTCAATACAACTCTATTTAGCTGAACTTAGCAAAGTGCTAAAAAGTATAAAGAAAAGAAAAATGGGAAGATAGGAAAGTAGTGAAATGGGTATAAGCAGGGGGAGAAACATAGTGAAAGGCAGGTAGAGATGTGCACGAAGGAACCACAGCTATCCATTTCTTGTACAGCAACAACTGTGCACTTTGACAGAATTTGTACATGACTTTGAAATGTCAACCCCAGAGAAAGGGGTGAGGACAACATAACTGTGTTGTCAAACCAATTGGACCAAATTAAGTGTGTCCAGTGGATGTGTGTAAAATGGAGAGCTATGTATGGGATGATATTTTTTTGTGGACAGGTGCCCATTTTTTTTTTTTTGAGGTGAGAGTAGAATGTTGGGGAAGGGACATATATACATGTGGGGGAGGTAATATGGGTAGGTGAGGATGCATTTAAGACAGATAAGACAGCAGACAGGGGCAGTGTGTGACAAATGAAGAGGTTGAACACCTTGGATAGGTAGGGTGTTGTGGAATCCAAGTCCCATGGGCCTCCAGACAGCAGCAGGGTGACTCACATCCCCACCCATGGTACTGTCAGCACTGCTGCTTCCCTGCCCCAGCGGTGACAATGCTGGAGTCTGGGCACCAGGGTGAGTCTGCCACACCAGGTCAGCTAGCATGGCCTCAATATGGTGCAGGTGGAGGTCAAACCCATTGTAGACTATCCTGTGCACCAAGACCAGCAGCTCACCCCAGGTGACAGCGCCACCTCCATCACCTACAGAGAGACGCCGCAGGTAGTTCTGGGGCAGCAGAATAGGCACCACCAGTCTGGGTCCCAGACATGCTGGGACTTGGTGCCATGGACGGTTGAGAGCAGGTAGCCAGATCTGCCGGAAATGGCCTACTTTAATGTGCTGTGTAAATGAGGTATAGCAATAAGTTACGGTTAGTAGGAACAAAACCATTGTTAGTGTTAACTGAAGGGAACATCATTTTAATTAATCCACATACATATTAATGTATATTATGTGTAACACAACAGTAAATAACATAACAGCCAGTATGGTAACAGCATGCCAGTTAGAAGTAGACAATAAGGGCAATAAAACAATTTAATAAAATATGTTAATATGGTATCATAATAACACACAACAATAATATATCACATTTTGCAGAAATATAGTTAGTTTAACAAAATATGTTAATATTAAATCATAATAATAAATAACAATAATAAATAAATTAAGATAAGGGGTGGGGAGAGAGACCAAGAATCCATTACTGAGAATGGAGACTCTATCCCTGAAAACACTGACAATAAATACTCTACATGCATGTAATGTCAGTTTTGAGTACAGTGACTAGAATTCTCCTATAGCTGATGTAGCAAGTACATACCTCTCAAGCTGTTAGCATGGATCAGTATAACAAATGCAATGGATCAGAATAACAAATGCAGGTACACAACTGCAAGGAACACTTTCACATAATGTGGACTTCTATAACAACCAAGGAGTTCTGTAAGTAGATTTGGTAATACATTGCATTCCGAGTAATTATTTTTCTGGTAATCCTGTGACAGATGGATTAGGCAGTTTTAATTACATTATGTGAGATTATGACACTTGAGAGGCATGTTTGTGTACAGTACATAAACTAAACATCCATCTTGTCTTAGTTGGCAGGCATGGGGATAGAACCCAATAGCTGTGACTGCAGGGGGCATCTGTAAAAAATGTAACATTGACTGCAACAGCTTAGTGCACACATGTAAGGAATACAGCCATTCTGGGAATATGTAGACAGATGTATTAGGAATCAACAATGCTGTGTAACACTTTATTGGTTTTGCTGATAAGTGTCTGTAAAATGTAACCACAATCATATCTGTTCATAACATGGGCTACCTCACCATATAACTTTTGATCCTGGAGTGGGAAAAAAGACAGCATTTTGTGACTGAATTCATTTTGCATTCCAGACTGCAGTGTCAGCAGAACACACATGCATGGTATATGGCCATAATGCATTTATTAAATCAGATTTCTGCAGGAATCAACAATGCTGCTTAACACTTTATTGGTATTGCTGATAAGTGTCTGTGAATTGAACCAGTCCCAGGCCTCTGCCTTACATTCTGAACCCTGGAAACTATCCTGTAGCAGCCTGGGTTTATGATATTTTACCAAGAGCACCCTGGACTCCTGAACACTCCTTCTCTGTGCTCAAAAGAGTGCACCTTCACCAGCACCAAGTGCCATATCACCAGCTGATCAGATTCCAAAGACTGTTGCAGGATTCCCACCTATTGCACCTAATATAGGCTGTTTTCCTGCCCTTACACGTCACTGAGTACCATTCAAAAAAGTGCCTTGTTGCTTAGCATCAAGAAAACCTGCTAAGCATAGCTAAGCAGTGCAAAAACTTGCCCAAACAAGGGTTTGGCTAAGCATAGCACTGCACAAACAAAAGTAGCCTTGGCATATTTAAGCAGTGTTTAGCATAGTGCAACAGCAGCAAATTTGTTTTTAAAATTAAACTTATATAATAATTTAAATTACAGGCATCTTATCACTGCATCAGACTTGAACACAGGACCTACTAAGCATTACGCTATATCTCTACCGATTTAGCTACTTGGATATTATGACAACTAGTATACCTTTACATGTACTACTGGGCTACACATTAGCATTGCTAAGCACCATGGGGTAAGCCGGGCAAATGCTCTTATATAGACCCAGAGATAAATAATTACATCCGGTTCCTATTTTTAGATGTCTAGCAACTGTTGGCCATGTATATGAGTGCCGCTAGGCTCTACAGCGCTTCGTGCCACCCAAACAGCAATTAAAAAAAAGAAAAAAATTTTGAAAAAGAGAAATATGTAATTATGATAATTAATGACATTTCGTTTCTATTTTAAGATGTATGGCAGGTGTCAGCTGTCTATACATGAGCACAGCTTGCCATTGCTGCACTCCACTCTGCACCAGGCAAACAAATAAAAAAAGGAAAAAAAAAAAAATTAAATAAAATATTACACATTTGACCCAATTTTTCAGCATTTCAACAGTAGTGAGCCTCATCCTGTATGCATCCACAGTCATGGGTAGCGTCTACACTTCTCCCTATACCTACATGGATTTTATTCAATCTTAGGGTCTAGTTCAGTTTCCAGCACTGTCTTACTCAGATATTCTAAAAAATGCCAAGAATCTTTGATATAGCTCTTTACATTTTGAACTAATGGGTTAAGAAAAAATCCAAAAAATAGATATATGCTCTGTTATGCTGTCTTTTGCAGCAACAATAAGCCTGAAATATATAGGAAATGTTCCACTGTGTAACTTGGGTATCTGATATAAAACAGCAAGTTTTGGATGCTCTACATGTAGAAACTGAAAAAAGCTTCATGAGATATCAATTTGTTCATAAGTAAATCATATAAAACCTCATAAATAAAACAATATTTAGTCTTGATTTGTAACATAGTAACATTTTCATATTCAGCTGAATTGTTTAACATAGACTCAATAGCTTGAATGTATTCACTTTAATACATAATAAGACTCAATAGCTTGAATGTATTCACTTTAATACATAATAAGACTCAATAGCTTGAATGTATTCACTTTGATACATAACAACAAGCCCCCCACTTTTGTCTGCACATATAAAGTGCAAATCTGACCTATTACTGAGTTTATAAAGAGCAGTCCTTTCAGGATGAATTAGATTGTAGTAACTGTTAGAAGTTTTTTCTTATTCATATTTCAAATGTCTTTTTCACATGCATCATAAAATATGGAAACAGTATTAGGCAACACAGGACTAAATTTGCTGGCAGTTTTAAAAGGATCATTAGCCTTAGTACTAGGCTGGTCAAACATATAAAGTGTAGCCAGTCTTCTACAAAATAATTTTAAATCAATCAAATTTTAACTTACATTAGCTCTCCTGGAATGCACAAAGTTCAAACTTTTGTCCAACAAACCAATTTGTACTTCATCAAAACTTGCAGTAGTGAAATTGTAAATATTGTCTCTCAGTTTGACAAAGTGAGATGAAATATTTTGAGAGAAACAGCCATTGTTCAGTTCCAGTTCCAAGCGTACCCTCATCCTCTCCCTCTGTTAGCACACCCCCTCCAGTTCTTGGAACAGGTCTGATGGTCCTGGAAGATTTCTGACTTCAACTGGCTGGTCAACTGCCCGTTCGCAATTCTCTGTCTGATCTCCTCACTGGTACTGAGGCTAAAAAGCTTCACTGTAATTAGCCCTAGTCAAAGGAGGAAATTCTGAAGAGTTTGAAGTAAAATAAGATGAATCAGAAGGACAGGAAACAGTGGTATGAGTAGTATGAGTTTTAAAATTGTTAGTAGCAGGATAAGCCACTCCAAATGGTTAGAGTCATGGCCCTATGTGCAGTAGGTAGACAGTTCAAATACACAGAGAGGCCATTCAGCTTTTATATGTGATAGCAAGATTATATAAATTATTATTTTTTTTATGTATGTAGTTATTGACATTTGTTAACTGGGTTAGTCTGGCTGGGCCAGAAGCCCATTGTCAGTGGAGACCCAAGGAGAAAAGCTCCAGTTACACACAGGTGTACAATACATAAAATTCACACTCCAACATAAAAGAATTTAAAATATATAAGGTCAGGAAATATAGAAGTAAAATACAGACACATAATAATAAGCTAGTAGGAATGAGCAAATAATGTTCACTTTTTTAAAATTCTAGTTTGCTCTTAGCTAAGCTCTGCTAAGCACTGCTAAGTCAAGCCAACCAGTGCTTAAACAGGACCTGTTTTAGCATTACTTAGCAATGCGTAGCTCCACTTAGCTAGTTTGGAGACTGCTAAGCAAACCCTGTTTAAGCAGTCCTCAGCTCAGCTAAGCTGGATTGAACACCAATAAGCATTGCTAAGCATTGCCAGTTTAAGCATAGCTCAGCTGAGCTTAGTGGGTTTGGGTGATGCTAAGTGAAGCACTGTATTTTTAGAAATCACCCCATGGTGGCCAAGGGTGGGAAAAAGCCTTATTTAAGTGCAATAGGTGGGAATACAGCCAGAATTTGTTGGAGTTTGATCTTAGCAGAGACTATGGCAGGAGTTGGAGAGTTGGAGAGGGTGCGTGCTTCCAGGCACAGCAGTGGGGCATTCTGGAGTCCAGGGTCATGGTTGAACTCCTTGTAAAACACCATGACATCTGGCTGCTTCAGGGCCAGTACCAGGGGTTGGAGTACAAATCAGAGGCCTGGGACCGGCTGGAATGAGACCTAACCGGTGCAACTGGTATCCCCTGCATGGCACTATTACATAACATATGTACCTGAGGCACATGCCTCACCTGGACTGTTATGGGTACCCTCACCCTGGCTATGCTGTGACAAGACAACAGAGCTGACACTGCTCCCTCATTGACATATACAACTTGTTGTCACCCAGTGTGTTCACAATCCCCAGTATGACTTCTGGGCAGAATGCAGCAGATATAGCCGCAATACATGCAGCAGTATGTTCAGCTGTCTGCTACAGACATACCATACCTCCAACCACCTAGAACAGGGGATGCACACAACACCCATACATAAAGGGTGGGGGGAATAATCAAGTGTCAGTAACATGTGTCAGAGTCTTCCCCTACAAACATATGCAGCTGATAGACCAGAAGCTACTGCAGCAGCATGTATATTCTAATGCAAATGATGTATAACACTCACATCTGTCTGTCCCCTTACTGACCTCAACCCACATTGTTAAACAGTAAACTGCAACATAATCAGAAAGTCTGTTCACAATGGCCAAACATAGCATGCCAAACTGTGGACATACCACATAAATCTGGACAATAGACAGTATGTTTACTTACCCTCTGTGATGCTGTAGCCCCCACACCTTGATAATGTACATCTCACAGGCCAGGACAAGGGTCAAGGCCTACATGAAGGCCTTAAATATAGCACTGTGGTGCCATTCCATTGGTTAATGAAAATGCAACCCAGCTATTCTGGAGTTAATTAGCAAGTGTGAGACACAGATTGGTTCACAGGCAATCACCTGTTCATTAGCATTTCCTACAGAAGGCAATCTGCTGCCTATGGTAAACAGGTCTGTGACCTTATTTAAGAAGACAGACTGCAAGAACATAAGCATTATACTACATGAATTTTTGCACATAAAGGAGAACAGCACTATACCAGGTATGTAATAGAAGTCTCCATGTAATGGGATGCAGATGTGAGGATGCAGTTATGGGAAATAGGGATTACAACAATAGGTCTGTAGTACATATCTTGGAACGACATGTTGTTGTTAGTCAGCTGTCAATCACCTACAGGCTTCCCTTTTGGCTCTGTCTGCTGTTACATAGATCACAGCTTTGGCCCTCTGAGTCCCTCCAACAATGGTAGGCTCATGAACAAATGCTAATGGATTGTATTGTACACAATAGTGAAAGTAAGTACTGGTGGATACAGCTGGCATATCCCTATTCTCCCTAACTGCATCCTCCCATCTAAAGCTAGCTATGAAAACAGAATTGCAGCAGATAGTAAAGACAACCACAAGGCCTTCTCTAGTTATGTAAAGAATCTCCACAGGAATACCCAGATTTGCTCTGAGCTACTGCACAATGGTACATCCTATACCGAGCCAACAGATATTGCCAATATACTGGGTGAGAGATACAGAGCCAACGTTACCCCTCTCCCCCCAAAGGACCAACCACAATACCAGTAGACTGGAAGGCACTCAGTCTTACTGCTGCACAGGTTAAAACAGCACTGTCCAAGGCCACGAATACAGCTTCTATGGGACCTGACAGTATCCCTGGCTGTGTTCTACATGAACTACAGAGTGAACTGGCATCTCACCTGTGTACCCTGTTCAATCACAGCCTCACCTCAGGCTTTTTCCCTGTAGAATGGTGCACTGCTACAGTCATTCCTCTCCACAAAGGAGGAGACCCTGGGTACTATCTCCCCATTAGCCTGCCGAGTCTGATATGCATAGCTATGGAATGTATCATCATGGACCTAATAAACAAGGATATAGGGAATCTCCAAACTCTGGATCCCACACAGTTTGGTTTTGTGAAGGGTAGATCATGCCTGCTCAACTTGGTCAATGTCTTTCAGTCAGTCACCAGAGCTGTGGATAAAGGCAAGGTGGTTCATACAGCCTACCTTGATCTGGCCATGGCCTTTGATACCATTCTGCACTCAGGAAACATAGAAAAACTCACTAAGCTAGGCATCAACCCTTATATCACTAGGTCAGTTGCAAACTGGCTCACAGATAGAACCCACAGAGTGAAAGTAGGTGACTCCACGTCAGTCTGTTGACTAGTCACGGGTGGAGTCCCACAGGGTTTGGTCCTGGGTCTTCTCCTATTTGTATCTATTTCTCTGAAGACCAGGACAACGCAAAGGGACTCTAGCTGACAAAGTTCACAGAAGATTGCAAATTGGGAGCTATTATTTACTCCCTAAGTGCTGTTGACATCCTACAAAATGGCCTCACTGAGAGCAATGACTGGTGTCAGAACCATGGCCTTACGCTCAATGCCAAAAAATGTGTCGTCATCCCCTTTGGGAAAAATCCGGTTCCCATGAATTACCACATTGATGGTAGTCCACTGATAACAGAAGGCGTTATAAGAGATGCGGGAACACAGGTTGACAGCAACCTCTCTTTAGATCATCACATTGCCACTGTGGTCAGAAAGTCCTTCTATGTGGTGCATCTCATTACTACGGGTTTTGCATTCAGGAAGAAAGAGGCCATTGTCTCCCTCTACTCTTCCCTCATTAGGCCAATCATTGAGTACAATGCCCCATTTGGCATGTACCTCACTAGACACCTACAACTGGAGAGGCTGCAAAAGTACCTCACAAAGAGGATCCTAAGCCTTAAACACTTGTCCTATATGGACAGACTAAAAAAACTCCAACTATTCTCTGTCTCATATCGCCTACTTAGAAGCAATCTCTGCTTGACTTACAAAGCCATGTCTGACCCAGCTCTGTTAGAAATGCTACATCTAAAGAAATCCCTCCACACCACATGCTCCAGAGACTTCAACCTCATTACCACAATCAACAGAATGTACTGGAGGGACAGGTTCATAACCCAGAGACTGCCCATGCTGTGGAATAGACTTCCCATACATGTCTAGTAGAGCACCTCACTGACCCTCTTCAAGAGAAATCTTGATGAGTGGATGGGAAATAGAAAAGTCACCTCAGGCATAACTCCAGTGGCTCTACTCAACAGAGGTACTGGGAACTAAAGTCGGGTGGCACAATCTCAGGGTAATCCTATGGCTAGGCTTGTAAAGGCCCCAGGGCCATTAGCCTAGTACACACCTATGAACCTATGATGTACTGTCAGTCTGCTCACACAGGCATACTGCAAACATTGTGCAGGTGTCCCTGATGTACTCTGGCTAGGTCACTGTGTACTCCACACCCATATCTCATTGCTTGAGAGCTACGCCTAGCATACCTGTTGACCCCCTGCAGCAGGACAGCAGGTTATAGCCAGCAGTAGTGAGGGGACAAAGGCCTAGCCTCAGCGACAGAGTGTACATATCAAGCATACAACATAAGGGAATGAATACAGTACCAGATACTAATGTACCATAACTGTTTTCTGAGGGATCTGATGTGTGACAGCCAGATTCCACATGGTCTGTGAACAACCATTACGTATTGTCCAACTGTTTGACAGACATCCACATTTGTCTGGCAGAGGGTCCATATATACTGGGCAGATGTACACATTCTGTAAACATCTGTGTACTGCAGATGTTAGACAGCTACAGGGAGGATACCCTACAGCACGTTTGCAGTGTTGTCTGTCATTGGGTCACATACATGTTGCTGGACTGTCCCCTTACACTTGTAGTACCACTCACCTATTTGTCATATGGTGGCTGTATAACATGGTACTGGGACATCGCTCATAGGGGACACACCACAGTAGATGGCAGTGATGGGTGCGGAGACATAACAATACAGTCCATCACAGCACACAGGGCCATAACCGGTATGCCTAGGAGCATAGGAGATTACTTGGCTATTGGCCCTGAGGCCCTCATAAACCTAGCCCAGAGTTTAGCCCATGTTTATGCAAGTCAGCACCTGATGCCCCAGTCCAACAGGGACACAGGTGGTATCCCAAGGGTGTATATCCTGTGTACCATCCAGTTATCTAGGTGTTGCTTAAAAAGGGGTAAAGAGGTACTCTGCCTGACGTGGACAGGGTGTCCATTCCACAGCTGGGTGAGTGAGTGGGACACAAATCTGACCAACAGCAACTGCTGTTGATGTCACAGACCAGGTTGAGGTCACATGTATGGATTAATTGAGTGGAGCTTGACTTGCAGATGTGCATCAGTCCCATCAAGGTGGGGTCCGTGATCACCTTGTATGCCACACAGAGGTCACTTCTGAGAGGTCTGTATGAAACCAGGTAGAGGGATAGGGCCTCTACCCTATCTGTGTATGGTAGATGTTTGAGGCCCTGATATTGCCTGGTGAGGAACCTCTGTGGTATCCCCAGCTGCTGCATGTGCTTTGTGAGGTACATGATGAAAGGGGCATTATATTCAGTAATGGGCCTTATTAGGGAGAAATACAGGGATGTTATGACTCCCATGTCCCTGGATGAGATAGTCTTACGTATGAGGTGTGCCATAATTTTGTGTGGCCAAATCCCTCACGAATGATTGCATACTTAGGATGTTGTTAGTAATGTGATAATTTGTAGGGACGTCACTTGCTCCAAAGGTGATGATGCTGCATTTTGTGATATGCAGCCTGAGGTCATGTGTCTGGCAGCACTCATGTGTCTGCATGAGTCTCTCTTGGTGGATGTCCACATCACTAGGGGATTTGGTGACAGCACCCAGCATCCACTCTTCTGCACACGTGGTTGGCCATAGGCTACTGGTTGAGCCCTGCACCTCAGAAGAGTGAACCACACATAACAGAGGCCCCAAGACAGAACACTGGGTTGCGCTGCTAGTTATGGGTCTACCCCTTGAGATGGCTTCCCCTATATTGAGTAGGTGGGTGCTGTCATTGTGCCAGTGTGCTACCCGTCTGGCAACACATGGATTAATGCCTAGTTGTGAGCGTATATCTATTATGGCCAAGTGGGGAATACTGTGTAAGTCTTTGGCCAGGTCAAGGTAGACAGTGTGCACTGTCTCCCCCTCTTCCATGGCTTTGATGACTGTGTCAAAGAAGTCAACAAAATGTAACAGACATGATACCCCCTTGACAAAGCCAAACTGTGTGTGATCAAGTGTGGGGAGGTTGCCAATGTCCTTGTTAAGGAGGCTTATGATAATCTCTTCCATCGCCTTGCAGATCAGGCTAATTCAGCTGTTGGGCCTATAATGTGCCGAATCGGTGGATGCTCCACATTAGTGTAAAGGGATGACAGTGGGTGTCCTCCACTCTGCTGGGACTAAGGAGATAGTCAGCCATTGGTTGAATAGAGTGAATAATGGTGCTGCAGTTTCATGCTTGAGGTCATGTAGAATGCATCCTGTGATGTGATCAGGTCCCATGGGGGCTGTATCCCATGACTTTGAGATGACAGTGATGACCTGTTCCCTAGATATAAGGGGAAGGGGGCAGATATCAGGGATGTACAGATGGAGGGACAGGGTGTGAAGCGTTCACTGACTCTGTCAGGCAGCAAGTGTGCTATATCCACAGCGTGTAGTCCTGTTGGGTATGCCTGACTACATGCATCTATACTAATGCATGTATAGTGCTTTGGTGTATTTGTGGATATTGGTGCCAGTTTCTACAGAGGGGAGGGGGCTGTAAAACTGTTTATACCATCTCTCAGGAGGCTGTAATCAACTTTGGAGATGTTTGTATGTCTGACCCTAGCTAGATGGGTATTGTGGGAGATGGTGACTGCAAACTTGACTGCTTTATGGTTGGTTTTACCACAGAGGATGATACTGTAGGAATGCTGTAATGGTTACCCATGTTGTTTAATATCAACTCCAAGGGATCTTCCCCTCATGTTTGGGTAGTAACTAGCTGTTCCAAGGTGTTTGTATTGCCAAATTCCATGAATCTCTGGGCATTTGTGTGCTGATATGAGTACTTTTTTCAATCTATGTTTGGGTATGTAAAGTCAAACAGGATCAGAGTACAGAGTCAAATCTATAGACAGAATGGACCCTCTGGTCACATGTGGAGACCGGTAGCTAGCTATGATTTGAATAGGGGTCTTGGCAATAGTTAACTGCATCTGGATTGTCTCCTGTATGTCTTGCTGTTTGACCAGCCTGGAGTTGTGTATGTCTTCCATATATAGTGAAACCCCATATCCCTTGCCTTTACTGCCCACACCTTGGGGTCTGAATGTATGATAGGAAAAATGGCCAAGTAAGGTTGGGGTGCTCTCTGCAGCCTTGAACCTTGTGTCTGTGACTGCACAGATGTCAGCATTGTCCAGGGTAATAACTGCTTGCAATGAGTACAGATTCATGTTTAGACTCATAGCATTTAGCAGCATGGCCTTCAATTTGTGATATGTGGAAAGTTTCATGTTGGTACTGTTAATGTCACCAGTTTTCCTAAAAAAGGCACTATGGGGTGGCAAGAACCATGGCCTGAAGGATATGTGAGACAGATGGAGGCCATTTCTGACAAAGAATCATGGTCCGTTGACCATATCATCCCAGGATGTCAGGTACTGGATCCCCCTGGAATGGCACCAGGAACCAAGACAATTATTAAGGTCAATCATTTCCTGATTGTATTGTGGCATCCTTCTGGGTGAAGGCAGAATGCTGCTTAAGGCTAAGGACATACCTGCCTTGGACAAATAATCAGTGGGCTCAATCATGTCTCACGCCATATATTCCAGGGAGGTACATCTCAGGTCAGGCACGCCAACATAGACCATGACAGACTCATAACAGTATCTGTTGTTGAGAGACAGCAGTGAATATGTGACATGACAGATTCTGGCACATGACAGACAAGTAACCATGACCTTCTCCATATACAGCCTGGTGAGATGCACATCTGTGTGTCTCCCAATGGAGTCTCCTATAACTAATATGTGTGTTTAGGGGGTTGCCGTAGATGTGGTAAACAGTGGGGCCTTGTCTTTGCTGAATGATATGAGGATACAGATTTTTGCATTTAGCTTGAGACCAGGACCTTTGCACCAGTCCATAGTTGATGAAAGACCCTCTTGCAGTATGTTAACATCATTTAGGGAGTCACTGACAGACAGCACCCAACTTGCAGTTGTCCACAAACTTGGTCAGTACCTACAATGTAGGTGGTGTCCGGTAGCATTCATTCCTACATACATATGGGTTATTTGGGGGCAGCAGCTACTGACAGGGCCTCAAAATGTATATGTACTGTGCACACAAAGGCAAGACAGACTAGAGTTGCCACCTTATCAAACGCCTAATGTGGGGCATGTTTTGTAGTAACGTGAGAGTTGGCAGGAGAAACCATACCCACTGTGAGTGCAACGGACACAACTTCACTTGTTTTGACAATATAACACCTTAGTTTTGTAGCATTTGCCTAGATTATGCTATTTCTCATAACATTTAGGTGTTAGTGCTGTAAAATGACTGTTTTATGTAACTATTAGAATAATGTAGGAAATCATTGTTGTCCTACACTCTCGGGGCATTTGTATTGTTTTAGTTTTTACAGGACACACCTGCCCAAACATGGACTGCAACTTGCACAGTGGGATAGGTGGTAACTATAACACAGTCACACTGCTGCAAGGGGATATACTTGTACATTCACACATTCACAGAGTTGCTATTTCTAGTTGTATAGAGTATATGGAGCTTATGTGTTTGGTGAGTGTCTGCCACTGCTGTTGGGGTGGATGACATCAGCAACTGTTGTTGACAGGGAGGCCACTGTTGTGGAGGACACTAGTCACAGGGCCATAAAATGATTGACCATTGCACAGACATAGGCCTGTTGGACATGTGTATGATGCTACATGTGGAATATCTACACACACACACACACACACACACACACACACACACACACACACACACACACACACACACACACACACACACACACACACACACACACACACACACACTGGCTGATGTGAGATTAGAACCCCTACCTACCTATTAATACACACTACAGCTCACTGGTAACAACTGGTGGGCAAGTGGCTGCAGCATTACATTATACCTTTCTGTGTGTGTGTGTGTGTGTGTGTGTGTGTGTGTGTGTGTGCCTCTGTCGCTCTCTCTCTCTCTCTCTCTATCCCTCTCCCCCCATCTGCCCCTCTCTCTCTCTCTATATATATATATATATATATATATATATAGATATTACTTATATATAGGTATCTATATAAAACTCTACAGATAAATATATATTTTATATGTGCCACATACTGAGAGATAAGGGTAATCATGTCTGATAGATAGGGAGAGACAGGTAAGTATACATAGCTGTCTGTATAAACAGAGATATATTGACATCTCAGTTCTCCAAGCACATGAGGCTTCAGACATGGGCTGAAATTAGTTAAGTGTAGGGGCATGCCCACTTATTCAGTACTTACAAGGGGACTCCAATCCAGACCTACCTGTACTCATGTCCAGGATGTTGTGTGTTACAGCCAGTTGGTTGCTGCACCTTATTACACAGTCCAGCACCTCCCTGACATAATGCCCAAGGGATTCCCCAGCTGTGTGCTGGCCATAACATCTGACTCATACCTAGGGTGTGTACAGATTGCATTAGACTGAACAGGGTTTTTCATCATATGTCTGGTAAGTTTTACATAGCAATGTGATTTCCTGGTACATCAGTGGCAGATCATTATAGACTGATGTTAGGAACTGCTGACAGACATTTGAGTTACTGACTGCATACTTAACAGGGAACCCATGCTACTGCACAACCTGTTCTACTCTGCACTTTCTACATTTGTCTGGCCAGTAGATCATCCTTCTCCTTATCTGTGGGCCTTTGTCTCGCTACTGTTCCTGGCTTTGTCCACAGTTGCAGCTCTATGTAATTGTAGGTATGCTGTGACTGGGTTACGAGAGGTAACACCACACACAGGGTTACAGACTTCACATCTCTGACTGTACCTGTTTTGCAGGATGTCCAGCATTGCGCCCCATATGTCTGCTCTGGTCCTCAGACAGTGTGTGTTGTATTGATATTATAATGCTACATAGTGCCCATACCTCTCAACCTGTTAGAGCAAGAAATCTGGACAAAGCCATATATAAAAGTGGGACATGGGTCCAATAATAGGGACAATTTTTTTAATATTGCTCTTACAAACTTAGACAGTTAGTAGAATAACAGGTTTTGTATTAGCACAAATTTTCTGAAGGGTATGAAGTTTGCATCTCAAATGTCTGTCATTATTTTCTAATGTCAACCTTTATTGATGTGCCAGTAGTTTTCCAGAAAACTGCAATGTTATGAAAAAAGGACCAGACGTATGAGGCAGAAGTGTGAACATTCTGCAAAACTCTGTGCATTTTAGAGGTATGCTGCTGCCCACTGACTTGTAGTAAGTACTGACTCAGTTACGTGATAGCCTTGACATCCTGCTGCTACTCTGACTTGTTACAACCTGCTGCTCTACTAGCCACCATGTAGGTTACTCAGAGCTACATGTGGCCCTCTTCCCTCCATTATCTCTGGTTTTGTCCAGCTTTCTTGCAGTAACAAATAATGACATATAACAGTCTGTAGAACTCCTGCCATAGGTGTAGCTAACATGCAAAATAGTGGCACAGCTAGTCTTGAACCATGAACACCATCAATCATGCTAATGTACTTAGCCCATTAAGCCACAACAGCCACCAGACAGTGTAGTTTAATTCCTGACACTATCAAGCACAGACATACATAGCACATTGAACCCGGCATATTGCGGAAATGGAACATGTCACCAGGTTGATTGGGACAGGCCTGGGATTGTGTGGTCTGCTGCTATTACCTCGCAAACAATCTGTTACTGCAGTTGTATGGGAACACGGGTGTGTTAGGGGTAGGGGACTCTAGCACTGACAGATCTGTCCTATGACTGTTTGACATTTCCCCTCACTTAGTGCAGTGGGTTTTGCTGCCTTGGGGCTTACTGCATATTATGGCACAGCCAGTATTGGGCTGAGAGCTCCTGTTGTCCCACAAAGCTGTCAGTTGTCTGCAGGTTTCCCAGTAGCCCACTCAATTCTCCAGCATACATGCAGCAGGTCCATACATATGCAACCATAGTCTAGTACCCCATACATTTGTTCTAAAGAAGAGTGACTTACCTTGTGTCTGCAGCAGTTGAGATCACAGTGCTTCAGGGCTGACCCTGTCAGATGCACGTAGTACACAGCCAATACATGGTAAGGTACAGGTTGTGTGGTGTGGATGACATCCTTTTTACTACGTATGTGAGTCGGAGTGAGGTTTCAGTCCCTAGGTCCCTAGGAAGTCAGTGCATGTGTGGTTTGTTGCCTCTTTGCCAAGAGCAGGGCAAAATGGGCACACCTACGTCTGCCTAGAGGGACAGGCTCAGGGCGTTCCTCCTCTGAGGCCCCCTGTGGCAGTGGGGACCTTGGAACTGATAGGGGGCTGTGTGCCATTCGCTGTGATGTTCCTGCCACAGCTGTTTCCGCAGGATCATATTGTGTAGCATGGCACATATTGTGAACATATGTGCACATGTGGCTGGAAAGTACTGCAGGGCTCCACCAGATATATTGAGACAGTGGAACCCTGACTTTAGCAACCCAAACTCACATTCTATGATATTTCTAATTTGACTGTTTGCCTCATTATGGCATTCTTTGGTAGGTGTGTGTGTATTTCTGATAGATGTCATCATCCACAGTTTCAGTATGCAGACAGAATCCCCCAGTAGATGGTCGTATGGGATGTCCCCCCTGGCAAATGTCTGCTACAGCTGTGATGCATGCCAGATGTGAGAGTCATGATAACTGCCAGCACACACATTTGTGATAATTCCCTGGGCATTACACATGACCTGGCAGTTGATGGAATGATACCCCTTGCAGTTGACATAGACTCTACCCTCACCACCATGTGGTGCTTTGATGTGGACATGAGTGCAGTTTATGGCACCCAGTACCTCAGTGTAGTTTGCTACATGATGGAAGAGATGCATATTGCTGGCCCTCTCTGCAGGAGTGCAGGGTAAATATATGTGCTCACTGACATGTGTTTGCATGGCAGCCAGGAACTGGTGGAGTACCCTGAATGCAGATGCCTGTGAGACCCCCATAATGTCCCCAGTAGATCTTTGAAAAGTACCTGTAGCTAGTATTCTAAGGGCTGGACATACCTTTGCTTCCATTGGGATGAGCTCCCCTCTGTTGACTCTGGGTCTGAGTTGTCGGCGGCAAAGCTCGGTTAGTTCTTGTAGTATGTCCCTGTCCACCCTGTAGCACTGTGCTATATCCAGCTCATGCAGCCCCTGGAAGGTTACCCTGGGCCTGAACACTCTTCTCCTTCTCAGTCTAGGCCTATTGTCAGCATCAGCACCAGCACTGACTTCAGTCTCTAGCACATACAGATGTAGCAGAGCAGCAGCCCCTATCATTTTGTTAAAATTCCCAAATGTATACTCCAATGGTGCAGAGTAAGTGGGAAAATGCAGATTGAAGGGTGTATGCATACTTTATAGTGGTGAGCTGCAGATGCAAGCCTGTGTGATTCGCTGACTATCATGCACTCTACCTGCCAGGTCTATCATTGAAGGTTTGAATGGCCCAGTATCAGTGGAACTGGGCTTATCAGTCATTTATAGTTAAATGGCTTTCCCAGGCTATTTCCTTTCCTTTTTTTTTTTTTTTAATTTCTTTCACTGCTAAGCACTAGGGCACAGCACGCAAACCCACAGTGCTAGTATAAACAGTGCTCAGCAGTTTAGACACACCCCCATGCACGGGCACACTCAGCTTTGCTTAAATTAGCTAAAACGTGCTGGAGGGCTAAACACTGCTTAGCAGCACTGGACACCCCCTGCTTAGCTGAGCTCAAAAGGGTGCAGCTGAGCTCCAATCCACTTAAACACAGTGTGACACACCCCCTTTTGATGTCTGCTACCTGATCTATTAACCCCAACACAATTCTGACCCTACACAGGTTTTATCTGCGGATACAGTAGCCCATTTTTGCTATTCAGTAACCCCAGCTCATTTGCATACAGATCCTTGCATGTTCCCTGGATACTTGACTACTCCAGGGCCTGCCTCCTTAGCAACCACTAAAACCTGCCATTGTACACTATGCATGCAGGGCACTATAATACATTATTTTTGCAAATGTCTTATTTTAAATTTTTCAACATTTTAACTTTTTTTTTGCATAACACCATGTTTGCACATTGCTGCATGCCACTCAAATGTAATATGTGTATTAAAAAAATAATATTTTTCAATGATTTCATTACTTTTTGCACTCATTTGACATAGGCTTAGCCATTTCCCTCCCTACTTTGCAATATCCACCCTTCTTTTAGGGCTTTTACAGCCCCTGTTTAATGTTTTCATTTCTGTACACAGTTAATTTCCATGTACATTTCTGACACCAACAAGTCTCCTGCACAGGTACCATGCAGCTTACTGGATCACAAATCAACCTAATTTGCAAGGATTTCACCTGCTTATGAGGTGATTCACATTGCACAGGCACTTCCATGTCCACATGCTTGTGCACGCCCCTCTGCTCTGTTTACAGTTTCTGTGTTGGGGCCATGCCACTATGCCTACACAGAAAATCACTCCGTGTAGGTTTTATTGAATTCCCCACAATGTTATTTTAGATTGTACTTGTTCTCCAATTTTTAAGTGCATTACACCATATTTCTTTTGGATAATTCCACAAAAATATTTATAATTACTTATCATTTAGCTTTTCAGTTCAGGCCTTTCCCAAACTATCCAGGCCCAAAAATAAAAACAAATATTATGGATGAAAATACTCTGTCAATATACATGTTTACCAGAATGTAATAAAAATTAAAAAAAAAATAATAAAATGATTAGCAGAGAGGTACAAATTCACCAGCACCAAGTACTTAAATGCTGTGTACTGTCTGGGTATGTTATCAGAGGCACTAATGTTAGACTGCGCCCAAAAGGTTACTATGATTTTCATCAATGGTTACATTTGAAAAAAGAAAGAAAAAACTGGCAGGGGACTTGAATGATTCAAAAGAGCCACATAAGAAACCCCTTGGTGGACTTGGCTCTTATCACAATGATGCAGAGGTTTAGTTAATACACATCAATAAATTACTGCCACATTCAAAATAACTAGAGACCACTGCTGGGCTTGGAAACTAGAGACCACTGCTGGGTTTGGAAAAGACTTCCAAAATTATATATGTAAGCTTGAAAGGCATAGCATACAATAAACCAAAATCTCAGCGTAGACAGGGCAACAACAAATGGGAGCATAAAACTTATTTAATTTCAGTTAGGAAGGGTAATAATTTATTTCCTAAGCAAATGATGCTTCCACAAAAGTTATTTGTATGTATATGTCAGATAATGTAGAAAATAATGTTTCCATTATGAGTCATGAAGTTATATCTGGAACATGATAAAAACAGCCAAAAACAACTAATTGCAAACTTGTACAGATAAAAAAAAAAAAAAAAAAAAAACTGAAGCATTCTCCTGCACACCGATGTGGGGGTCAAACACCACCACAACTCCATGAAAACTAGATTTCTCTAACTCCATGATCACACAAGCATGAAAACAAGAGACATTTACTAAAAACACAAACATTAATAAAATTATCAGTGAAGTTCATCTTAGCTGAGCAGATCTCAACCACAGGCACATCATATAGTTTAAGCTTGGTGAATTATAGGACAGGCAATAACAAGCATATGGTCTAGCCATCAGCCATGTAAGTAGCACTGGATGTAACATATATGGGAAACAATTATTGACACTGTATGACATATAGAGTCTCAGCTGCACTGCAAAATTATTTTACTTTTAATCTAATTTTAATTAGGCAAATGAACTGGTGTGTGTACCATTTTCAGTCTTGATTATGGCCATAGAACCATAAAGGCAAATGTGTATAGATACAGATATACATACTCACACACACATTTTATAAATAGCTTCTACGATTACCTGTGAAAAAGGCAAATGCTCCCAATAGTGAACAATAAAAAAATTGATCTAAAAAATTAAATGAAAAAAAAAAAAAAAAAAAAACAATGAAAATAAACAAACAATAAAACACAGGCGGGCGAGACATCCAACACTTCCTGGTAATTATATACATTAATTCATATTGGATAACCAGGTGGGCTCACTGGAAACAGTTCCTTTTCAGGGATAATGTCTGGTTGCATGACTTACTCTAGGTCACACAGTAGACAAATGAGGGCTGGGGGGATATTAAACTCTGAACCACAGGAACTACATCCTACAATCTTAACATTTCCCCTTACTGCCACTAACTCCCAAGTTTTCACAAAAGCAGAGAAAGCCAAATTTGCAGAACCAGCTATACCATGATCCCCCACACACAGCAAATAGTATTATGAGATTTCAGTGTCTTTAACCAGAAAGACAAGGAAAAAATTATGTTCACTCCTTCAAAAGTTTGATATTATGAACTGCAAATAGTTAAATAGCTAACTAGAAAGATAGACAGATAGTGAGATAGCTAAACAGATAAATGTACTTTGAAATACTTTGATATACCACATGCTTTTATAGTAACTCTGAGATCACACAACAGCAAGGTAAGGGCAAATCCCAACAGCCTTCTATTCTTCTACCTCCTACACAGTAATGCGGGCAGAATCAATCGCATTATTCTTTGATCACGTCTTATTGCATTACAGACATTCGATATAACAAATGTTTAACTATTTGAAGTACTCCAGTATATATATGTGCATAAATCTATATATACTGATCAATGTGTCTATCTTTATATATATGTGTAGATATATATATATATATATATATATATATATATATATGTATATGATTTAGTTATTTATTTATTTATTCCATTTGTTGACCGCGAAGGTTCACTGGACCAAAAAGTGTCCATTTTCAGTGGAGGCCCGGGGAGAAAAGCTCCACAGAGATAGAAATACATACAATTTGATAAAGCACAGTAACAATACAGTGCTTAAAATGTATTAGAGACAAGATAACAAATATATATATATATATATATATATATATATATATATATATATATATACACACACACACATATATATATATATATATATATATATATATATATATATATATATATATATATATATATATATATATATACACTGTATTTATGTATATTTAGTTTAGTATTTATACAGGTTATCTAGGACTAGCCAATTTTTGCTTAGCTCAACCGCTGTTTTGTCAAAATGCTTTGGTTGACAGAATAGATGGTCAACTTTGTTAAACAGTAGACAATCCCCATAGTTGGGGAGTATCCCCTTTCAGTGGGGACAGTGCAATTTCTGAGTTGAAAAGAAATAATTAGTAAGAGGTGTGGGGAGTGCATAAAACCTGTCCATTAATGTCCTGCTGAGATATAGGATATCAGGCAGTCAAGCCCTTCTTGCACTCCCCACACCTCTTATGGACATAGGTAGCTTATTCTTATTCATAAGCTACCTATGTCCATAAGAGAAATGGCTGAAAGGCCCTGTCTAAATTTCCTATTCCCCATCCTCTTGTCTAAGTTGTGCTTCAACTGGGTAATAGATGAACTCAGCTTCCCATAGAAGAGGCAGTCTTTGTTACATGTCGGTCTCTATGTTCTGTTTAAGTCACAGACAAAATTCAGGCCCCTAGATCTTGTATTTCTTGTACTTTTTGACTTATGAATGCATAAGAGATGCATAACTGTGGGTTTTGTGGATGCCTTGTAAGCCAGGCACAGCTCACCCCTCAGAAATGTATAGGGGATTGAGTAAAGGTAAAGGACTTTAAGGTGCTCTGCATAAGGCAGGTTTGTTATGCCTTGTATTCTTTTTGTAAGGAATCTTTGTGGTTGGTCTAGTTGCTGCAAATCCCTGGTCAAGTACATACCAAAGAGAGTCACTGTACTCTATGACTGGTCCGATAAGGGTGGAGTACAGTGAGATAATGACCTCTTTGGATCTTGATGCCATGCCCATAATGTTGGGTAAGATGTTTTATCAAAAGCCTAGGTCAGGTCAAGCTAAGCTGTGTGCACAGTCTTACCTTCATCCAATGCTTTGGAGACCCTCTCAAAAAAGTCTTCCAGACTTAATTGGCATAACCTTCCTTTAAAAAAAGCCAAACTGTGATGGATCCAGCACCTGCAGGTTAGCTATGTCCTTATTTGTCATGTCCATGATGGTTCTTTCCATGGTCTTACATATGAGGCTGGTAAGACTTACAGGTCTGTAGTTACCCAGATCAGTGGTTGGACCTCCTTTGTACATGGGAATGACTGTAGCCATTTTCCATTCCTTGGGCACAAAACTTGACTGAAGGCTCTAGTTGAAAGTGATTCAAGTGGACCAGAGAGGTCATGTTCATGCTATTTATTAAACATCCTGCAATGTTATTGAGGCCCATTGATGCAGTCTTTTTGGCCTTGGAAAGTGCATTGATGACCTGTTCCATAGTAATGGTGGGTGGGGTGTTGAGTTAAGTGGTAGTTCTGTTGGACTATCATGGGGAATGGAGGGAGAAATTTGAACTGAACCTGTTAGCCAAAAGGTTGGCAATGACCTCTGGTTCAATGTGAGTAATTCCACTGAAAGTAAGTTCTGTGCATCGTTGTGTATTTTCTCTGAGGTTACAGACATAGCTATAGAAAGCTTTGCAGTTGTCCTTTGCCTGAGAAGCTATTTTGTCTTCAAATTTATCCCTTGAAGTATTAATTAATCCTTTTAGCTGCCTGTCTGGATTGATCAGGGAGCTTTTAGTATGTCTAGCCTTGCTCCTTCTATGCTTGGCCAAGATTTTTTTTTTCTTTTGTTGTATGACCAAGTGATATTGTGGTTCCACAGGGGTGACTTAGCTTTTGAGTTTGTCTTTTACTTAATGTGAATGAGCACCGCTCAGTCTATACAGTTAAAGGACAGCAATGGGATTGTCTTATTAAATGCTCAGGTTCTCTGTCCTTTCTCTCCGTATTTATTGTCTCTGCTATGAATAAACAACGCAGGATTTAAATATTTTAAATTGACAGTTTCGCTCCACTAGAACAATGCCTTACTATACTGTGGTGGTTTTGCTTTCAAAAAATGTTTATCCTGCCCCGAAAAAGTCTCGAATTCATTGATGTCATCAAGGCCACAGCAGGTAACAGCTCAAATTACCCTTAGGACTTTGACAGCTAGGGAAGTTAGGTGTGAAGGGGGATGGAAGATAAGTCAAAGTAGTACAATTCAATCTTCACAAAAAAACCTGCAGTTTAGCCATTCTAAAAAGAAACAACAGTAAAAAGCACTTTGAAAGTCTGTTCTGTGGCATTGGCACTGTTTGTGTTTTAAGTAGTCATTGAACAACATCAAATGTTACTTAAAACTAACTGACTGAAAGACAGCAGTGTATGCATGCAAAATCAATGCAGTGACAGGAGGTTTAGGAAGAAAGAGGTCTGCATGATATAACTTTTTACAGACGAGCACTGCATTATGGGACACTTAGAGGCAGGCTGAACAATCAGAATTACTTCAAGATGCCAGACCTCGTGTGGTCAGACTCAGCAATTATGTATAAAAATATTTAAAAATATGTAACTAGTCCCGTAGTGATGTTAAAATGTAGGAAATGCTAAACCATGATGAAATAAACATGTTTTTTGAGTTTGTGGGTGTGGTTCTCCTTTAACAATATGGCTGTAGAAAGATTTTCTAAATAGCTCAGTGTATTCTATGGTGTTTACTGGGTTTGGAGGCGCCTGGATTTTAGCCAAGGTGTTGCTTAGTAGAGAGAGGCTAGCCTTGAAATAGTTCCTAAAGGTTTTTGGTGTTGCTGGATCACTGAATTTAATTTTTACTTCAAGTAATGCTGCTTTATGGTCAGATCTGACGAGCGAAGATATTACATTAGGTGAGAAACATTGCACCCCCACCATGTTCATGAGTACAAGGTCAAGGAAGTTTGTACCCTAGTATGAGAATGGGCTAACTGTTCCAGGATGTTGGTATTAACAAAGTTTAGAAATTGCTGGGCTTGTGCATTAGAAATGGTGTAGGATTCCCAATTTATAGAGGGGTAGTTTAAGTCCCCCATTAATATCATATTGGGTTGAATGGTGAGGGAGTCTAGTATATCAAGATAGGTAGTATGGATTTCCTGGGACATGGAGGGTGAACTATATGTTGCAAGGGTATGGTATGACACCTTGTTTATGGTGAGTTGAACATGTATGAGTTCCAGTGGATTATAAACTTTAACTACTTTGGATGAGAGATTGGTCTTAGTTCTTTCCTGTGCAATAGCTGATCTAAAGGTGTGAAAGGCATTACAACCTTGCATTTCTTGGGTACTCTCAGCGACTTTAAAACATGTTTTTGTTATGACACAGATGTCTACACTCTCCAGGGACAGGAACGCTTCCAGGGAGTGGAGTTTCTTGTTAAGACTTCTAGCATTGAGCAGTGGCACCTTCAAATATTCCTTCATAAATTCAGTTAAGTCTGTAGGTCTATCGGTTTGTTATTGCCTAAAAATGGCACTATGGGAGTGGAAAAGGTCTTTGCCAATATCAGAAATTCTAGAGGAGATAAGTGCAGAACACCCCTAGCAAAGTAGCATGGTCTGTCAACCATGTCCTCTCAGGCTATCGAATATTGTACTCCCCTGGACTGACACCAGATATTAAGCCAGCTGTAAAAATCAATAATTTTCTGTTGGAAATGTGTCATCATCCTTGCAGAAGGTAGTATTCTGCTCAGTACTAGTCTCATACCTGCCTGAGACACATAATCAGCAAACTTAATCATGCCTCTCCTCATATAGTCAAGAGAGGTACATTTCAGATCATTAACATCCACATGGACTATGACAGAGTTATACTGGTACCTGTGCTTCAATGACCTGAGTGCTTGTGTAACGTGATGGATCCTAGCCCCAGTAAGGCAGATAACTGTGACTCTCTCCTTACTCAGTCTGGTGAGGGGGGCATCAGTGTGCCTCACTATAGAATCACCAATGACCAGGAAATTTGGCTGTGTGCTTGTTTGCCTTAAGGGCTTGGCAGTGGAGGCATTTGATATATTGTTACCATTTGTAGCTGCAAGTGGTGTTTTAATGGAGTGCTTACTGGGCTGTGGACCCTTTCTTTAATTGTGCTGTGCAGGAGGTCTTAGTGTTTTAGAAAGATTACCTGTAAGTGCCTCAGCATAAGTAGTTTTATGTGTAGAGTCTTTACCCTGTGCAGCAGGTATGGTGAAAGTATCACTGACAACCTCTATAGGATTAGTTTTGGTTGTTTGTCTCCAGTGTATTTACACCTCTCACATACAATATCTATTTTATTAAGAATAAATGGATTGTCAGTTTACATGAGGCAGTTGCTACAATGCCTCAGAATACCCATCTCAACCACAATGGCCACAGACAGAGTCAGGAAGGCCTATTCATGGCCACTGATCCACTAGGGAGGAGTGTGGAAAACATAAATATTGAACAAGTCAATAAGCCAAGCAATGAGCAACACTCAGCTATGACCAAACTAGCTGCTCAAGTAGTTAAAAACATTTTGTCTGTACAGTAATGCCACAAGAGTGTAGACCACACACCAGAACAAAAACACTTAGAATAACAGGAACAATAAGCCTTCACCAGCAATTCCTAGTTCAGAAGGGTGAATGCTACCCTCTCCTCTTCCAAGAGTATAGACCACAAACCTTCCAAATGTAACATAACTGGTTTAGAGGCCAAATGCTTAAACTAGAACTAAGACACTTTTATAATAACAGACACAATAATCCTTCAACCATCAATTCCCAGCTCAGAAGGGTGTAGGCTATCCTCTCCTCCCCATGAGTGTCGACCCAAAACCTTTCTTATGTAAGATAAGTAGTCTGAATCCCAAGTGTTTGATCAAAACTAAGAGGCTTGGAATCATAGTTACGATTTAATCAGGCTCATACCACCCAAGTTTACTTCATTATGAGGAACTCTCCTCATTTTGGGTCTTAAAAAGTCCACGTTCCTCAAAGTTCTACATTGAAAGGGATCTGTCTCACATTCACTGTTGACGTTTTTAACTGATATCCATGGAAAATAGTACTGAATCATATTAATTCACATGAAGAACTTTTTATAAGTATAAAGTAGCACATTCTAACCATTATGTAACCTTCCTAGTTGAAGTTAGTACTAAGCTGTTGGGAGGTATTCCACATTTTGCCCATTTGTACCACATTATGAAAGGCAGTGTTCCTCATTTAGGAGATGGAAGGTTGAGAGCAATGATCAGACTACGAACAAGCAGTAATAAATGCTGCATATTAAATGCAACTGAACACTTTAAGAAAGTGCAGCAAAAAGCTAAATAAAATAATGAAGTAGGAAGAAGCACAGTAAAAGCAGCTAAATAAGGGTTTTTTTTTCCAGTAAGTGGGAAGGGAGGAAACAGAAGATAATTCAAGTTTAAGAGACTAAGGGAGTGGGTTGGGAGGGTGGCCTACTGGTTAAGGTGTTTGCCTCACAAACACAAGGTGCAGCATTTGAGTCTCACAAGGGGTAATTGGCTAGGCTTACAATGGCTCGCAAGTGCAGTTAACCTAGAAAAAAAAATTCCCAGCTGATTACCCAGTAGAATGAGCAAATGAAATGGGACTGGAAAGAGTGTTAAAAATCACATTTATAGTTAAGGGCAGGCAACTCAAAATCCACCAAGTGGAGGGGGCGGTTCAAATGCTGATAGATGTCAACAATAGTCAGGCAGAGAACCGCAAGTCAAACAAGCACTACTGCTAAACAAAGATGCTTTTATGTATCTCCAGTTAAATGAGGAATGCAATTTCTCAGCTCCCCCCACTAATTAGTTGGATGTAATTCACTGTCTTTCTGTTAACTAGCAACTTATCAAAATAAATTAACTCTGCAGAAAGTAATAAAAGTAAATCAGTTAAGAAAATAAACATAAATTCTGATGCTACCCATATCAATATATACTTTTAAATCACTATTATTTTCTAAGTAGAAAATTTCAAATAGAAAATAGTTAAAAAAATGAAGCAAACTATCAAAACAGTCATGTAACTATATAGGTTGTTTGGTGTCCAAAACTGTCTCAATTTATGATCCAAACTCAGTAGAAGCAACAGTTAACATGCATCATTAATGAGAATGGGTAGCCTGGACCCAGTGGGGTACCTGTGACATAGGCAGCTGGAGGTTGTTTAGCAATCCTAGTACCACAGATGCTAAGCAGGGAGAGAGAGGATTGAAGGGCTGTGTTCTGTTTTCCTCTCTCAGGGGGAATGCAGACTTTGAATGAATTCAGAGGTACACAGAGAAATGAGTTCTCCCTGTTGAGACAGGAGAAAAGTATAGTTGTGTACTCTTACCATAAATGTAGATGTTCGAGTATGTTCACTGTTACAGTCATTACTGTAGGGTTCTTCCTGCTGACAGCAGCCCTCGATCGGCCAGAGTCCTAAGGTCGGGTCCGATATCAGCTGAAGTCGCTCCTGCCCTGACGTCAGTGCACCAGGGGTATAAAGACCTTAGCCGACACCATTTTCCCCAGTTTTTCTTGCCCCAGATGTCAGGTGCCCAAAAATAAAGGCCAAAAGCTTAATCAAAAAGAATAAGCAAACATAAACCAGAACATTCCCAAATATCACCAGCAAAAATACCTCAGAGAAAAAAAGAAATGTCAAGGAGACACAGACAGCACTCAAAGAACAACAAAAGAGGGGACAGGAGGGAGGTAGCAGACTGTAACAGTGAACATACTCGAACATTTACATTTATGGTAAGAGTACACAACTGTACTATGTTCTTTGTGGTTCACTGTTGCAGTCATTACTGTAGGGTTGAATCCCAAAGCTAAGATAGGGTGGATGGAGAAGGAACAGAAGGGGCGGCCACAAAACCCTGCAGGACTGCAGAGGCAAAGCCTGCCCTAGATTTAGAATAGAGAGAGAGATTGTAGTGCTTAGAAAAAGTATGCACAGAACTCCAAGTTGCAGCTTCTAAGATCTCCTTGGTAGGAACTCCACTGACAAAAGCTGCCAAAGTGGCAATAGCTCTGGTAGAATGTGTTCTGACATTAACAGGAACAGGTTTACCATGATGAGAGTAACAGAACTTGATGCAGTGGGCAATCCACTTAGAAATAGTCTGCTTAGTGATTGCTCTCCCCAGTGAGGTAGAAGCATAAGCCACAAACAATTGGTCTTATTTCCTGAAAATCTTGGTCCTGACCAGGTAAAAACGAAGCTGCCTGTGTATATCTAAAGAATGCAAAATACTTTCCTCTTCACCTTGAGAATTAGGATAAAAGGTAGGCAAATGAATAGTCTGATTCAAGGCTACTTTCGAAACCATCTTAGGCATAAAGGTGGGATTAGTCCTCAGGGACACCCTGTCCTGATGAAAAAAAAATAAATAAAGGGTTCCACAGCCATGAGAGCTTGCAATTCCGAAACTCTTCTGGCAGAGGTAATGGCTAAAAGCAGTTTTCCATGATAAAAACTTTAAATCTCTGGAAGCTGCAGGTTCAAAAGGAGACAAAGTTAACTTTTCCAAAACAAAGTTGAGATCCCAAGTGGGAACTGGTGCTCTTAAAGGAGGCCTTATATTCTTCACCCCTCTCATATATCGCTTAAGTAATGGATGAGAAAAGATTGGGGGATCCGTATTGTAATGTGCAGAAATAGCAGAAGCATGAATTTTGATAGGTGAAAAAGATAGGCCCTTGTGTAACATCTCTGTTAGGTATTGTAAAATCAGAGGAATGTTTGGAACTGCAGAATCAAAACCCTGAGCCTGAGTCCAGGAGCAAAATCTTTTCCATTTACCTGCATAAGATTTCCTGGTGCTGGGCCATCTAGCTTCAAGAATTACGTCCAGTAACTGTTTGGTAAGGGTAGAACTGTTTAAAGACCCTGGATCCAACAGGCTGCTAGATTCAGAGTTTTGACATGGCTGTGCAGGATCTTGCCATTTCGTTGAGACAGTAGATGTGGAAGTTGTGGCAAAATCCAGAGTGGACCCTGAGCCAGGTTCATCAGGGTGGAATACCAGAATTGCAGAGGCCAGTTGGGAGCCAGTAAAATCATTTGCGGTCTGTCCTGTTTGATTTTCAGAAGTATCCGAGGTAGAAGAGGCAAAGGAGGAAAAGCATATACTGAGAGGTGCTTCCAACTGAATGAAAGGGCATCCACTTTCCATGCTAGCTTGTGGTAGGTCCTCATGCAGAACGTTTGAAGTTAATGGTTTTGGGGGGATGCAAAAAGATCTATGTCCGGGCACCCCCACACCTCCGTTATCATCCTGAATATCCGAACATCCAACATCCATTCGTGTGGATCCGAAAGATTTCTGCTTAGACTGTAGAGTGTTGTCCTTTCCTGGCAGGAATTGAGCTTGTAAGTCCACCTTGTTGGCTAGTGCTGTGTTCCACTGAGCCATGGCCAATCTGCACAGGGGGTAAGAGTGAGAGCCTTCCTGCTTGTTTATGTACCACATCACCGTAGTGTTGTCCGTCTTTATCAGTAATTGCCCCGGTAGAATAAGATCTTTGAAGGCTGTCAGGGCATTCTGTACAGCTAGCATCTCCTTCAAATTTATGTGCAGATGCATTTGGTCCTCTGTCCAGGCACCCTGAAGACATTTCCCTTGCATGTGGGCTCCCCATGCATAATCCGAAGCATCCGTTGTTATGACATGATTGGCTGGAATGGGACAGAAAGGCCTCCCCTTGTTCTGGAGACAGGTCTTGGCCCACCAAAGAAACTCCTGCCGGAGACAAGGCAAAATTGCGATCACTGTTTCCAGACTGTGGCAATGCTGAGACCATACAGTCTTGAGGTACCACTGTATCTTCCTCATATGCAGCCTTGCATATGGTATTAACAGAATGCAGGATGCCATATAACCTAGAGCCTGCAGAATTTTTCTTGCAGACAGCTGACTCAGTAAAGCCAGATTTTTGAAATAAGAAGCCAGTTGCACTTTTTTGTCTGGTGTAAAATAAGCCATCTGGGTGGTAGAGCTCATAAGCACACCCAGGAAAGTAATTTGCTGCGTGGACACCAGGTTTGATTTCTTTAGGTTCACTGTGAACCCTAGGCACAAGAGAAGATTCTGCACAAATGCTAGATGCTGAAGTAAAGCCTCCTTGTTGTCCACTTGAATGAGACAATCATCCAGATAAGGGTATATTTGAATTCCCTTCTGTCTGCAAAATGTCATTACTGGTGCCGGGCACTTTGTAAAGACCTTGGGCGCAGTAGATAAGCCAAAGGGTAGCACAGAGAACAGGTAATGCCTTGAGCCCGCTTTGAATCTCAGGTACCGTCTGCACTCTTGCCATATGGGAATATGCAGGTAAGCCTCCTTCAAGTCCAAAGTCACCATCCAAGTGTTCTTGCTCAGCATAGGCAGCAGCTGCTGCAGAGTGAGCATCTTGAATTTTGTAATTTCTAGGAAGGTGTTCAATACAGAAAGGTCCAGGATTGGTCTCCATGCGTTTTCTTTCCTGGGAACCAGGAAAAGTCTTGAATAAAACCCTTGCCCCATTTCTGAATCTGGTACCAAACCTATGGCCCTCATATCCACGAGGGACTGAACTTGCCGTAGTGCCTCTGCCCATTGATACTTTGGCAGATCTAGCCATCCATTTGATTTTGGCAAGGTATGGAAATGAAACCTGTAACTCCTTGAAACTATGTCCAGAACCCATTTGCTTGGGTTTTGCGGCTCCAATTGTGATAAAAAAAGAGAGATTTTTCCTGACAAAGGTGCATCCAGGAGGGGAGCCCCTGGAGCTAGTAATGGAGAGTCATAATGACTGTTTCCTTTAAGGATGTGACCTATTTCCCCCTCCCTTGGGAGAAGGGGCACTACACTGCTTATTTCTGAAAGGGGATTTTGCCTGACCCCTACCTCTGGAATGCCTGCACCTGCCCCTCTGAGGTCTGTCCGAGCTCGGAAAGGACCAAGGTTTAGCTGGCCAATTCCTGCTAAATCTAGGGGGTTGTACCTGTAGAAAATCTTTAATCATCTGCATAGATTTGGCTTTGTCTTCCATTTTCTTCAATACTTCCTCAGCTTTGGCCCCAAACAAAACATTGTGTTGCAAAGGGGCATCTAAAAGCTTTGCTTTAACCTGCTCAGGCAAACTTTGCTCCTTTAACCAAGCATGCCTTCTAATAACTGCACCAGTTGCTGCAGCCCTGCAAAAAGCCCCCAAAAAATCAAAACCACAGTGCAGGGTATGTTTACCCACCTGCTCAGTAGCATGCAATAAATCCTGAAATTCCTTATTGTCTGCACCACCAGAAACAGCAGACATATTCTGCTTTAACACAGACAAGATGTATTGCTGATATTTTAACATATGAAATTGACAATTCAAAGCTCTAATAGACAATGTAGCAGAAGTATAAACGTTTTTGCCCCATCTTTCCAAGGCTCTGGACTCCCAGTCAGAGGGAATAGGATTCTTAGCAGAGGCCGTTTTAACACCCTTAGGGTCCTGAGAAATAGTTTCTGGATCAGCTGAAGGATTCTTAAAAAGATATTTGTGTGAATCTGGAACCCTATAATACCTATCTGGTTTGACAGGAGCAGGAGGAAAAGAATCAGGAGAGAGAGATGCCTCTGTGAAAACAACATCCACAATGTCCAATACAGGGGGAATAGCCAGGGGTCTATGCTGTGGAAGCAGAAGAAAATCCCTAAGCCTTTTCTTAGATTCAGAGTATTCCTGCCCTTCCCAGTGAAAATGCTCTCTCACGTCATGCAAGGTTTCCCCAAATGAATAATCCTCAAGAGGAGAGGCCGAAGGAAGGGATTCTTCAGCATCAGAATCCTCATAAGGAGGGAAGGAATAATCCTGCTCAGAAGAAGAAGCAGAAGAAATCGAAACCTGATCTGAGGGATCATAATCTGGCTTTAGCCTAGGTCTCTTGTCAGGAGGGGGATGAAAACCCCTGATCATAGTTAACAGGTCTTCAGCCATTCTAAGCATCTGTCTTTGAGGTCTAGGGCCCTGAACAGAAGGTGCCTGTGCATGCTGCTTTGTCTTTGCCGGAGCCTTAGTCTTTGCCTTTGTCCTTGACTGCAAAACTGGAGTCATCTGTACATGAAGCTGTGTAGGCCTAAAAACTCCCTCAGAAGCCGGTGCCTGCACAGCGGCTCTGGACCCATCTGAGAGAGCAATATCCAGAGGTCCAATCCCTGAAAAGTCTGAAGGCCCCATCGGCTCCTCACAGGAGTCAGTACAGGCAACTGGTTCAAAAGTGGCGGACAACAGGGGCTGCAAAAGCACCTCACTGATGACAGCTGAACCGGCAACTGGCTCTGGTTGAATAAAGTCGTCCACTTTGGACCTCGGAGGCCTGTCTTTATACTTGCTCCTCTTATACACTGCAGTAGCTGGATAAGAATCCGATGACATATTGTAATTAAATCTTTTTCCAAAATAATGGAAGGCAAAATTGTACCTACGCCTAATAGTGAGTTGATTAAACTTAGCACAAAACCTACAATTAGCTACGTCATGGTCAGGATCTAAGCAAGGTATACAGTAAGAGTGAAAATCCTTATGAGGTATTTGCTTCCCACAAGAAATACAGTTATTAACTTTTTCTGACATCAGACTGGAGCAAGAAAAAGGTTTTCCAAATGGGGTACTTAGCTCAAAAGAAGAAGTCTTCAAAAGCCACCAAAAATAAACAAGAGTCGGCCGACCTGCACTTGTGAACTGCTTTGCAACTGGCACCACATGGCAAGAAAGACTGGGTAAAATGGCGTCAGCTGAGGTCTTTATACCCCTGGCGCACTGACATCAGGGCAGGAGTGACTTCAGCCAACGTCGGACCCGACTTTGGGACTCTGGCCGATCGAGGGCTGCTGCCAGCAGGAAGAACCCTACAGTAATGACTGTAACAGTGAACCACGAAAAACATCATCAACAGGCTAAAGACCAGAATATCTAAATTTCACTAGTACTGAACCTCCCCCAGCAGTATGAACACAGGAATGAGTGCTAACATTGTTAATTCAGGGTTAAGGACTTTGGAACAATTACTAACACAGGTCCTACAAAGGGGACTGGAGAGCAAATTCAAGAGTTTAGTATTGTGATTTTCAACATTTTGGTCTCAGGATTATGAGTTTCAAGATTTTGATAGTAAACCTCAGCAGCTACACAGATAACCATATTTTCAGGGGTTAGGAATGGTAGTAAGGAGTGTAACTTCTTGTTTAGGCTTCTTAGTATTCAGCAGTGCTACTTTTGTATAGTTTTATCCTAAAACAAACTACACAAATTTACACCACTTTAAATAATCAAGAGTTGCCTTAGTACCTTGTTCAGAAAAATACATGTATTCATTAACTTTTAAACGTATGTATTTAGCCCAGTCCCCTGTTTGTTAATGTTTCAAGTGCACATTTTCAGACTTCAGTTCTTTGAATCTGGTCCTCCCTGAAGAGGTTTGCTTCATCATCTGTGTCTCTCTGTATTAAATCATCCCTCCCCTTTGAAGTTAATTGAAGTATTGCACCTCAAAGCTACACAGTCTGTGGTTACAGCCTGACCTGGTGACACCATTTGTGAGAATCTTTTTCCTGCGTCTCTGTGGAACATATTCAGGTACTCCAGTTGACTAGCACATTTCTAAAACATGCAAGCAGGACCGCATTATAACTTTTGTTGGCCTGAGGCACTTTTGGCTTAGTAGGTCCACCACACATAAAAATAACATTAAGAATTATATTTCATATGATTTTCAATAATTTCTGAGTATTTCTAGAAAAAATATGATGTAAAAATCAAATTTTATCCATAGCAGTGGCGGCTGGTGACTTCAGATTAAAGGGGGGCTGCAGGAGACAGCTGAATGGGTGGGGCCAATGGGAAGGGGTGTGGCCACCTAGAAAGGAGTGGGGCTATGCTCAAAACCACAACAAATGGAACTTTAATTAAATACGCTGCCCTGGGTGCCAAACCATCATTACGAAAGTCAAATCAAGACAAAATGAAGTGTAGAAGAAAAAAATATTTCAATGCATTGGCTACATGACAACTTACTTAATATCTAGATGGAAACACAAAGGTTGTGAGGCATGAAAAAATAAATTACTTTTAAAATACATTACTGGAATGCCAGTCAGAATCAAGTATAAAAAAAAACAAGCATCACTCAACTCAAACTACTTCTCCTTGTACTGCAGTTCTAATTATAATTTATATTCAGCTTTATAAAATTACCAAGTAACATGCTGAAAGTAGCAATCTCTGTGTGATACCCCCACTTGTAAAAATGTTTCTTATCCAAAAAAGACCTGCTGCCTGACAGCAACTATCTGCTTGTTTCATGGGGAAGACATGATCAATGTAAAAAATGAACAGCAAACAAGAAACAAGCTCAAGATAAATTGCGTAAAGGATTACTGCACAGGTTATGGACCACACATGATAGTTTGGCATTCTGTTTAGTTTACAGGTAAAGCCTGCAAAGATGACTGCAAGTCTCTAACAAATGTAATGAGCTTCTGAAAATACTGTAATCCTATCCTTTATTACAAATACTGTCATATGCATTTCAATACCTAAGGCTTATACGTTATCTATTTATGTAAATATTTTCTGCATGGCAATAACGAAAAGGCTTTCAATGTTGGTAATTCTTTAACAGTATGCTTATTAAAGCTTACTTGCATCTTACAATCTCCGACAAACTTACCTGATGGTCATTAAAGCATTGCTACTTAAACATAGAGCAACAGGGCACTGCTACAGCATGCATTTTCTGAATAATAAGAAGTATAAATCAACAGTATAAAAATATGACAGAAAACCAGAACATTCTGCAAAATCAAGGACAGATGAAAAGCCATGGTCATACTTGTGGTCTTCCTTGGATGGGGGAATACTCTGCACACTTACACTACATAACTGCTCCTTGCCTTGCTTGGACACATCCAGAGCCACTACAATGAGGAGTGGGGTGCAACAAGTATGTTACAATTTGAAATGTCTCTGGCTGACAGTGATGGCTCTGACACTCATACCTCACAGCAAGAAATCTGGACAAAGCCATAGATAGAAGTGGGACACAGGCCCAAAAATAAGAACATTTTTTAAATATTGCTCTTATAAACTTATAAAGTAGTAGGTCTTGCATTAGTATGAATTTTCTGAAGGGTATGAAATCTGAAACTCAAATGTCTGCCATTATTTTCTAACTTCAATCTTTAATGATTTGCCACTAATTTGCTAGAAAACTGCAATTTTATGAAAAACAGACCAAAAATGTGATGCAAAAATATAAAATTGCAACACAATACAGCTGGGAATATGTCAAAGAAGGGACACCTTTTTAATGTTAGTACTGTTAACTTGAGCAGCTGACAAAATAAGTGCATCTACATGCATTTCTGAAATAAAAGTAATCTATAACTCTGATCATTACAGCTATTTATAATTGTAAACCTACCACGTTTTCTTCCAAAATTGCCATTTTGCAGAGGGATTATTAGGGGAGAGCAACATTTTGAGCCAAAAGTGGGGACAGTTGAGAGGTTTGGATATTCCTAATTCTATAAAGTGATTTATTTGCATGTACCTCTCAACTTCTTAATGCAAGAAATCTGGACCAGGCCACATATATTGGGGGAACATATAAACAGTACTAGAAATTGCTCTTGTATAAACTTAAGACAGTGAATAGAATAGCAGGTCTTGCTTTAGCATGCATTTTTCTAAAGGTTATGATGTCTGAAACACAATGTCTGTCATTTAGTGATTTCATTCCTAAATGATTTGCCAGAAAGCCACACATTTTATGAGGAACAAACCAAAAATAAGAAACAAAAATCTATTCATTCTGCAAAAATCTGGACAGTTGAGAGGTATATTTCAGCTGGAGCCATCTTTGAGTTTGCTGCCCTTCCCCCCCTCACAAAATCATGGTCGAATGGAGCCTCCCCCCTGCAGCCATTCCAATGTCCCATTCCTTGGTTATTTCACCCCATTTACTATAGACACTGTAATGTGCATACTGCTTTACTTCTGCAATGATTTGGATTTCATTTGAAAGTTTTAGTTTGCATTTTACAGCACAAACTTTAATAGATATCTGCTAAACAAAGCAATGCAGTCTCTCGATGAAAATAGACTTAGCATTAAAACTTCTCTGCCCTTGAAACTCACATTCATTGAAACAGCATTGAAACCCACATTCAAAGAAAATACATTTTGCCAATGGCAGATAACAATTAACTTTGGGCTGTTTTCAAAATCATAGGCCCCTTCAACACGAAACATACACATGCACTTTGATACACCTTCCTGATTGTATTAAATTATATTCTTTGTACAATACAGTACAGTTGTTAGAGGGCATTTAAAATGTATTGTTTTGAACATTTTCCAGTAAACAATGAAACAAAATGCATGCACCATTAATGACAAAACTGCCCAATTCAGAACATTTCCATCATAAAAAAGTCTACTCAAACTTCTACAGTCCACCAGTATCAGTACATATGCACATTCTGAAGAAGTAAAAGTCATCTAAATAATTCCACATTAAAGAAATATGTAACTAATGAAGAGGTTGCTGCTAGCAAACAACTTTATATGTCATTGTTTCATCTACAAATAAAGTGCCTGTTGCCCTTGAGGAATAAATTGCCTATGTTGCATTAAAAAAAATGATAAGCTAGTAATATTGCAATAGGAAATGGATGGCAAACTGATAACAGGTTCATAGTTACTAGGTATCTTCGCCAAAAAGGACAGCAGCATTCACCCCCTTTACAACACAGTACAGTATCAGCAATGCATTTACCTACTGTGGGAGTAGAACCCACAGCCATCTGCATCAAAAGCAAGTACACTACATGTTGTGCTATTAACAATGCATGAAGACTCACCATAAGCAGCACTAAACTTTTGTTCCCTGCAGCTCTCAGCTCCTTGTAAAATCTATTCGACACTCAGCTGTATCTCTGAACTTTGCAGCACAAGAAATCTGGAAAAAGCCAAGATTTGGGGGACAAAAGCCCAAAAACCAGGGACACATTTTAAACATTGCTTGTATAATGTTGGAAAGTTGCTAGAATAAAATGCTGTGTTACCACCATACATTTCACTGCCAAGTCTTGAACTCAGGGGACCCTGTGCAAAACAGTCACAGCAACAAACCACTATGCCAAATCATCTGTTTTGTGAAAGAGAGGAAGACTGAAACTTAAATGACTACCATTTAGTGAATTCAGTTCTCACCATAGCTGTCAACCTCTTAGCACAAAACACCTGAACAAAGCCAATAATAGGGGAATACAGCCCCCAAATATATTCAGTGAATTCAGTTCTCACCATAGCTCTCAACCTTAGCACAAAAAACCTGGACAAAGCCAATAATGGTGGAATACAGTCCCAAAAATAGGGACAAATTTCAAATATCCATGTTATAAACTTAGAAAATTGCTAGAATAAAAGGTTTTGTTTTACCATGTACTTTCTGAAGAATACGAAGTCTAAAATTCAAACGCCTGTTATTTTTATTTAACATTTGTTAACCAGGAAAGTCTGACTTGGAACAAAAGCCAATTTTATCAGAGCGAAACACTCCAGACACATGTTCTTTAAAAAGATGGGAGGACATGCAGACTCCACACCAAAGGCACCCCAGCCAATAATCAAACCAGAGAACCTATAACTGTCAAGCAACAATGCTACCAGTGCACCACAGCACTACTGACTTCGCAAGGAAAAACAAACACACAGAAACCACAGATTTTATGAGGAACAGAACGAATATGAGGCAAACATCTGCAAATGTTTTACAAATAGTGGTGGGTAGGGAATTCAGGCCCTTGCCACCTGCACCCAAGGTACAGGGTTCAAGCCTGAGTATTCTCTACCTCCACCATGTATTCTCTCTAGCCACCAGTATATAGCAACTGGGGCATTACACACACACACACACACACACACACACACACACACACACACACACACACACACACACACACACACACACACTACCTGAAGCTAGGTGATCCAGTCTTACATTCCACACTGCAGCTAATCTATTCGTTCCCTGCTGCAATAATCCCACCTGAATGCAAGCTCCAGTCCTTTTTATGCAAGCTAACACCTGGTTTCCAAAGTGCTCCCCTGTAGTCTTCTCCTCCTCAGCCCATGCATGCTAACGTCTTGTTTCTGATTTGACTTGGCTCTGTGAGAATAGGCTAGAGGCTCCAGCCTACCAATGATGCAGTCCAGTTTCCTTCTCATCAAAGGTTATCACTTCACAGACTTCTGGGATGGCAGGGCAGAGATGCCTTTCTCCTCTATCTGGACTGCCTAACACAGCAGTCTGGAGTTCTGTGAGTACTCAGGAACTCCAAGCATGCATGCGTGGAGTTCTGAGACTTGCAATTTTTCTTTTTTTTAATTTTCTTGTACAGGTGGGGGGATATTTCTACTTTCTTTTGTACAAGTGGGGGATATTTCTTCTTTCTTTTGTACAGGTGGGGGAATATTTCTTCTTTTTTTGTACAGGTGGGGGGATTTTCTTTTTTCTTTCTTTTGTACAGGTTGGGGGGGGGCTGCAATCCTGCAGTCCTATAGAACGAGCCGCCCCTGATCCATAGGATCTTAGGAGATTATTATGCTATCAAACTGGAAGTCATTCTGAGCCTAGCCAGTTCAATCCAATGTAATAACATAGAGATACTATTCGATACCGAAGATTCCATTTAGTGATGACTTCCAATGTCCAGGAGGGTTGTAGGTGCTATCCTTGGTCAGATTTTATGGTGCCACATCCACTCATCCAGGTACCTCTTGAACAGTGTCATAGAGGTGCTCTGTTTCACATGAAATGATAGCCTGTTCCAAAGATGTGGCAGTCACTGGGAGATAAATCTATCCCTCCAGCATGTCCTATTTAAATTGCAGGCCATAGTTAAGTCCCTGGAATGGGTAGCCCTAGACTCGTTTGATTTACAGATATTCAGCAAGTTCATTAGGTTTGAGTCTTGGGTTGCTCTGTAGGCCAGGCATAAGTCTCCCCTAAGAAGTCTATACGATATGAAGTATAGTGACAGGGATTTTAGTCAGTCCATATAAAGCACATGCCGGAGGCTCTTGATCTTTTTCGTTAGAAACCTCTGAGGTCTCTGTAATTGCTGTAGATGATTAGTATGGTACATACTGAATAGGGCATTATGCTCAATTATGGGCTGGATAAGTGCCGAGTATAGGGGGCTATAACTTCTTTTGCTCTCAAGGTAATGCCTTTACTAATCAAGTGAGCTATGTGGAAAGCTTTTTTTACAATGGAAGACATGTGGTGGTCAAAGTTAAGGTCACGGTCAACCTGTGATCCCAGGTCCCTTTTCACTTTATGGGTACTTAGGGTAATGTTATTTATTTGATAGTGTGGAGGGGCATTGTTTGTGCTGAAGGGAATAATGATGCATTTCTTTGTATTCAGTTTGAAACTGTGACTATTACACCAGTCATTGATCTGTGTGAGACCATCCTGGAGTATACTGACTTCATTTGGGGATTCAATGATCGCATCTAGTTAGCAGTTGTCTGAAAATTTGGTCAGACACAACCCTTTCGTTTTGACCTGAACTTCTGAGAGGTATATGCCAAACAATAGGGGGCCCAGCACTGACCCCTGTGGCACTCTGCTGGTAACTGGTCTGCTGGTTGATGTGGAGTCACCCACCTTGATAGTGTGTGTCTGGTTTGTGAGCCAGCTGGCAACCCATCTTACAACAAAGAGGTTTACATTCAGTTTGCTAAGTTTACTGGTAATGCCTGAATGAGGGATTGTGTCAAAAGCCTTTGCCAAGTCAAGGTATGCTGTGTGCACAGATCTGCCCATGTCAATGGCCTTGATCACACTTTCAAAGAAATCCAACAGATTTAACAGGCAGGATCTGTCCTTCACAAAGTCAAATTTGGTAGATTTCAGTGTTTGGAGGTCACCTATGTGCTCATTTATGAGGTCCATAATGATACGTTCCATGGTCTTATGGATGAGGCTGGTCAGGCTTATGGGTCTTTAATTCCCTGGGTCTGTTGCTAGGCCACCTTTGTGGAGGGGAACTGTAGCTGTTCTCCATTCTGCAGGAACAAACCCTGTGGTTAGGCTATGATTGAAAAGGGTACTTAGTGGTGATGCTAGCTCATGTTTTAGCCTGTTTAGAAGACAGCCTAGGATGTTATCTGGTCCCATAGAGGCTGTGTTTTTCAGGTTTGTTGTAAGTTAGCATGGGATAAGGGAGTGAAATTTTCACCATACCTATCCACTAACAGGTTTGCCATCTCTGTAGAGTCAGTGTGTGTGATACCATTGGTCATCAGTTCTACACATGCTTGAGTCCTACCCTTTAAGCTATATACATAGCTGTAAAATGCCTTATGGTTATCCTTGGCAGTACTTGCTAGGTTTCTCTTAAAGGAGTTCTTGGACTATTTGTCAAGTTGTCTTATTTGCCTGTTAAGGCTGAGGAGGATACTTTTCCATTGTTGGGTCCTTGTTTATGTTTTCTTGGACAGCAACTTTTTGCATTTATTGTAGAGTTTGGCGATGCTGGAAGTCCACCATTGCAGCTTGATTTTTCTTGGGGCTCTGGCTTTGACTCTGTCTGGTACAGCCAAGTTTATACACTTATGCAAGTAATTGTGCAGGACTTTAGTGTAAGCTTTGGTGTAGTTACCACTTTCAGCTTGGGGTGGGGCTTGGAATGCATTTCACCTAGGAGGGTATAGTTTTCCTTGGTGAAGCTTTTTAGTCTGATTTCACCCTTTGTGAGTTCTGGTGTTAGTGTCAGTTCAAAGATGACTGATCTGTGGTCAGTTTTAACTAATGATGGTCCAACAGTTGCAGCAGTGCACCTGTTTGACATGTTGGTGAGGACCAGATCTAAAATATTTGTTCCTCTTGTTGGGGTATGGACAACTTGCTCCAGGGCATTTGAATTCACAAAGTCAAGGAACTTAAGAGCTAGTGGGTTTGGGCTACAGTAGGTTTCCCAGTTGATGGTGGGATAATTGAAATCCCCCATAACCAGTGTGTTCAGTAAAATTTGAATTGTCTTCAGTTTGGTTAAGTAGGCTTTGTGGGAGTTGTGACCCATGGAGTGGGATCTATAGCTGGCTAGGACTTGAGTGAGGGTCTTGGTTACTGTAACCTGGACCTGGAGTAACTCCATGGAGTTGTCCAGTCTAACTAGATGTGAGGAGAATTTATCTCTAATATAGATTGAAACACCACCTCCTTTGGTTTTCAAACGTCCCTTTTGTGGTGTAAAGGTATGGAAGGCATTGTAGCTTTGCAGGGCTGGAGTACTCTCTGTGGCCTTTAACCAAGTTTTGGTGACTGCACAGACATCTACATATTCTAGTGATTGAAGTGCATCCAGGGAGTGCATTTTCTTGTTTATGCTCCTAGCATTTAACAGCATGGCCATTATTTTGTTCTAATTGGTTAATTTCACATCAGTAATGTTGTTTTTGAAACCTTGCCTAAAAAAGGCACTATGGAGGAGGCAAGAGCCTTTTCCAGCAGCCAAAAGTCTAGGGTTACCAGCTGCAAACTGTCTTTGGCAAAGCAGTGCGGTTTGTCGGCCATGGCTTCCCAGGCAGAGAGGAACAGGATCTTCTTGGAATAACACCAAAAACTAATCCAATTATTGAAATCAATCATTTTTGATTACACAGTGGCATAATTCTAGGTGAGGGTAGTTTGCTGCTCAAAGCTATGGATATACCTTACTTGGACAGATACTCAGAGAGCTCGACCATATCTCTTTTCATATAGTCCAGTGAGGTATATCTGAGGTCATTCACACCAACATGAACTATGACATAAGAGTACTTGCTGCAAAGAGACCTGAGTGCATGTGTGATTTGAAGAATCCTGGCACATGACAGGCAGCTGACTGACTTTTTCTTTGCCCAGCCTGGTGAGTGGGACACTGTGTGTCTCACAATTGAGTCTCCAATTACAAGAAAACTTATTTTTTGTGTGTTACACCTTACAGGCTTGGTGGGTGAGACACTGTTGTTGCTACGTGTCATGGGTGCTACTGAGACTGTGCTAGCTGTAGCAGACTTGTGTTTTGGAGGTCTCTAGTGTTTCGGTACATTTTTTGAGAGAACCTTTGGTATATGAATTTAAGTGTTTGATACATACTATGTGTATGAGTAGTGGTACTGTATGAATATGTAGTGGTGAGTGACAACCTTCTCTGTGTTACTGTTTTGAGTGAGAGTGAGGGTGGATTCTAGATTCTTGGTGCAAATACATCTCTTGCACTCTTTACTAGAATGTGTTATTAGTAGAAGGTTGTCTGTGTACATGAGGCAATTTGTCCACTGACTCAAGAGACCCAAGTCAACAAGGTTGGCAGGATAAACATAGGTAGTCTAACTGTCCATAATGCTGGGCTGGGCTGAAGACTGTTGTCACTAAGGGTGGCTTTTCAGAAATGATCACGGAGGAGCTTGGCAAATGGATATTCCTGCCTGGGTTTTAAGGGAAAATCTGTAGAATTTAACTGTTCAGCTTTGGCACACAATTGTGCTGTAGTGAGTGGTGCTGTGCAATGTAAAAACAAGCAGAAACCTGCTCAGATGCAGGGCCTAAATACCCAAAGCTAAAACATGAAAAAAAGTCTAACAAAATTCAAAAGGGCCAATGAGGATGCTTATTCCAAGCCCTAGACCAGCGTCCCTTTACCAGTCAGGTGCCAAGAAAATATTTACCACAGCAGAAAAATAGCAGTGAAACACTGAAAAAAGTGTTTAAAACAGCAGAACATCAGCCAGGAAGCTGTAAAGAATGATTTAAGCAGTTAACAGATCAGTTAATTAAGTACTACTTGGTGGGAAAACCAGAGAAGGCAGAACAGATAGCTCTGAAACAGTGAAAACATACCTGTAAATACTTAACAAATAGTGGAAACAACAAGAAAGCTTACTAAACAGTGAAAACAGCAATATAATTTGATTTTACAGGCACAGGGTAGCAGGCAATTGCAGTATAACAGTCTAGTTTAGTCCACAGTAAATAAATACAGTATAAAAGTAGACGGTAAGCAATAAAAAGTGCAGTGAATAGTATAAATAAGCCCCCCTCCCAAATAAAAAAATAAAACAGGAAACATATTTTTTTGGAAGCTCAGAAGCTTCTAGTCATTTGGTATATAAGCTCAGAGTTGTGGCTGGTAGCCCACTTCAGTTCAGCTCGGTACAAACATAATATATATATATATATATATATATATATATATATATATATATATATATATATATATATATATATATATGTATATATTGATGATCATTGCATATTGCATGATCCACCCACAATTTATTGTTGAGTAAATACAGGGTGCAAGACTTAAAATATAGAAAAACAAATTAATAAATTATCCAACCCACCCTTGAAGGATGCCTTAATGATGATTCATACCAGTTGATCGTCTCACCGGTGATGAGAAAATTATGGGCTGATTGGCCAAGAGGTGGTTGATGATCCTCACACAGTAGAACAAAGAGCCTCCCACCAAAAAGAAGATAAATTAGAGTTAAGAGTTTTAGTCCTCAATCATTATCCCATATATGTCTTGGCTGCATTCTATTGTTGCGTACTGCTGTTGAGTCTTTATACTTTACTTGATTTTCAGATTCTATCCAGATTTGGCCTTGCTGCACCACATGCAGCTGCCAAGCACTTTGCACCACTTTGATGCAATTGGTTTGCTTTAAATTGTTTATATCCGCTATGTAACACTCCTGCATTTATTTTAGTCCCTTGCCTAATCTGCATGTCTGTTAATCATAGTGCTACATGGCTGTTAGTTACACTGAGCTGCATGCTATTGCTGTTGTCATTTGCTTTTATTTTTGGTTGTTCCATCTTGGCTGCACTGTCTTGCACACTGCAGCTTGTTTGCTTCTTTAAAATGTTGTTTTCAAGTTTGTACAGACCTGCAAATTCTTATAGTCAAAACCCTCCAGTATTTCTTAATAATATTCTCAGTTTCACTACTTTAGAATAAGCTATAATTTGTAATCCCCCTTTAAACCCCACCTTGTAAGTATTTGAGGAAGTGGTGGAAAGTGAGATCAGGAAAATCAATAATAAACAGGTAACTATCATTAATTTCTTGGAGAGTGACAAAAAGTTGGTTGATATGTTAAAAACTAGAGGATGCAGGGTTATGAAGCCCGACAAAGGGGGGGGGGGGTGTTGATGGTTGCCATTGACTATGAAAAAAGTATGCTGGAAATATTAAATGATGATAGTAAATACAGTGTATTTTCTAGAAATTAGATTTTTATAGCTTATTCTAAAGTAGATTATTACATTAATGACCATTTTCTACAGGGCACTATTGACAAAAAACTTTTGGATTATTTAACAGTAACTAGACCTAAGATACCGGTGGTTTTTGGAATTCCTAAAATACATAAAAATATAGAAAGACAACCTTTCAGACCCATAGTTGCAAGTGTGGGCTCTAAACTTGAACCTTTGGCCAAATACATAGACCAACTTTTGAAACAATATGTAACATCCTTGCAGGATATTTTTAAGGATTCCTGGGACTTTTTAAGCAAAGTTACTCAGGATAAATATGGTGAAGATCTGTACATGGCAACAATAGATGTTGTCGATTTATTTCCCAGTATTCCCCACGATGAGAGGCCAGAGTTGTTCCAGGATATTCTTATGGAAGTTAATTACTTAAATAATGAACAGATGAACTTAATAATAGAGTTTATAGAAATAATAATAAAGAATAATTTTATGTTTTTTGTGGTGAATACTACAAACAAAAGAAAGGGGTTGCTATGGGGGCCCCATTGTATGCGAACCTTGTACTATATTACTGGGAAAGAAAATACATTCTTGAAACATCATGGAATGAAAATAGTGTGCTATACACCAGATTTTTAGATTATATTTGTTCTGGAGGGGCACTGATGAATAGCTAGTTCAGTTTTTAGAATATATTAGTACTACAACCCCCTTTTTGAAGTTTATATGGTGTACTTCCAAAGAAGAAATAAATTATTTGGATGTGACAATATACAAGAGCCTTGAGGAGAACAAATTTCACTCTAAGTTTTATCGGAAACACATGCCTTCTAATGCATATTTACATTATGAGAGCGAACACCCATATAATCAAAAGAAGGGTATTGTTAAGGGGCAACTGATTAGGGCCTCGAGAATGTGTAGTGAGGATTCGATTTTTCTGGAAGAGATGAGCTTAATGAAACAATTTTTTGGTGAAGGAGGTTACCCTAAGGTACTGGTTAATCAATTAGTTAAGGAAGTGAAAAAGGAAAGAAGGGGGAAGTATGACCCAATTTGGGGGAAGAAGTTATTAGATACAAATAGAAATGATGGTAGAAAATGTGCCCAATATGATTTAGCATACCCATATGGGTTTCTCTAGTGAAATTGAGAATATTATTAAAAAATACTGGAGGGTTTTGACTATAAACAATGAGATCAATAAATATATCCCCTGATACCTATGTTTATAAAGAAAAGGGATATGAACATCAAAGAGATGTTGGAACACCATGGAATAGGGAACACAGCAGGCAGATCCCAAAATACTTGTGGTATGCACAAGTGTGGTTTTTGTCAACAGTGTGGTAATATTTTGGAACAAGACAGTATTAATATCCCCTCTAGAAAGTTTAAGATGAGGGCCAAGGAGCATTTCAACTGTAACAGCAAGGGGGTGGTCATTATTAGTATTTGTCAAGTATGTAATAGTTTCTACATAGGTAAGACTGAGAGGCCCTTGAGAAGGCATATATATGAATACATGTACAAAGTATCTAAGAAAAAAAAGACACCAATGCAATATACAAGCACCACAGATAATGTCCAGAAAGCAATTTTAAGTTTTTTGTTTTAGAACAAGTAAAACAAGATGCAAAGGGTGGTCTATGGGAGGCCAGCTTAGAATACAAAGAATTATACTGGCAGCTAAAATTAGATGGAATTAAAAAAACAGGTTTAAATGACCATTTGAGTATAAATAGTGTCCTGAAATTAAGGGCAGCTAAATTATAGAATTGAGCAGTATGTTGTTAATACAATTAACATTTTAGAAATGAATGTTTAGTTTAAAGAGTTAGTATTATATGGCTTATTTTATAAAAAGTTATTGTATAATTTTTAACATACATAGTACAAGTTTAAAAGTCATGGACAAGGGAGTTTATTAATGACATCAGCTTAATTAATAGGCATGAGATTAAACCATTGGTGGAAATTGCTTTGAAAGACATAAAAATGGTCATTATTTTATTATTCTTATGTTCTGATGAAGCTCGGGAGATTCCTGGGTGAAAGTGCTTAACTATCACTGTTTTTACCTGCATGTTCATTTGACTACTGTGAGCAACATTAAAAGAAGGTTTTGTGACTTAAGAGCAGTGCTTGTGCTTGTAACAGTTTTTCCCGAGTTCTTTTTTGGTTTTGGTCATTTTATTATCATAATATTCTCACTGCCTGTGAGTCCTTCCAGTGTTAATGAGGAGCTCTGTGACTAGTTTCATGAGTTTGTCATTACAATCTACAAAATTTACTCTAAGACTCAGTGTGTTTGTTGATACAGTCCTCATCATGTGGAGTACAGAGCACAGCTTTAGTTCTTATGAGTTGGTGCATCAAGAATTACAGTTTAACATGCCTGCACCAGTGAAATAGAGGTGCAGATCCTGGCAATGGTCTTAGCAACCTGAGTTTGACTAATGGCTTGGCTGCTTGATGACAAAGGCAGGAAAGGATGGATATGCCTCCACTGGGGGAGGAAATGAACATGCAGATGGTCATATCTGTTTGTTGGATTATCCCAGGGGACACTGGGCAAAACCACCATGATGTGCCTCCAGAGGACTGAAGGGGCATCTTGCTTATATCATCCACTTCTGGAAATGAGGGGTACAGTTGCGCTGATACATATTACATGATCCACCCATGGGTTATTGCTGAGTGAACACAGGGTGCAGGACTTAAAAGATAGAAAAATAACTAACTAAATAAATGAATCATCCAACCCATCCTTGAAAGCTGCCTTAATGATGACTGATACCAACTGATCTTTTACTGGTGATGGAAAATTAATGGGCTGACTGACCAAGATGGAAATTTAATGGGCTGACTGGCCAAGAGGTGGTTGATGATCATCACACAGTAGAACAAAGAGCTCCCCCAACAAAAATAAAATAAAATGGAGTTATAGTTTTATCCCTTAAGCATTATCCCAGATGTGTTTGGGCTATTTTATTATTTATTTTTATTTATTTTACATTTGTTGACTGGGATTGTCCAACTGAGCTGAAGAGCCCTTTTTCAGTAGAGGCCCGAGGAGAAAAGCTCCAACATATTATACAATTTTCATTATAAATTAGCATTATACAGCAATGTTACAGGATTATCACAAGGCATTAAGTATCAATACAATGTTATATAGTGTCAATAATCAGCAGTATAGCAGAACTATTTCAAGATGTATAAAAAGAAAATATGTCATTAAGACGAATATAATTTTTGGGGTATGTGGTTACAAAAACCCAGTTTTATCATAATGTAGTTGCACGAAGGCAAGACAATTACAATAGAATGTTTCTCTGAGGCAATTTGCTTAACAGATTTTAGAAGACAGTAGAAAGAGTAGTCAAGGAAGATTAGAGAGAGCTAGTGGGAAGAGTGAGTTAAGGGCAGGAAGTAGATTAAGGAATGAGAAGTAGGGGATGTTAAGGAGGGAGAGTGCAGTGGCAGGACCAGTGACTTTTAAAGTGCTCTTTGGTGGCTGTCGTAAATTGTTTAGGATGTGTAAGGGTCCTGATTTCTAGTGGGAGCCTATTCCAGGCAATAGTGGGGTGTTAGCTGTACATGTTACGTCCAAATTTAGACTTGGGTTTGTAGATATGTAGTAGGTCCTGGATAGAGCTTTGGAGAGGTCTGCAGTGAGAATAATGGGAGATGAGAGAGGATAGTGCTGGGCAGTAAGAAGGCTGGTTTAGGATAGAATGGATTATCTGGAGCTGAGAGAGAAGAAACTGGTGGGGTAATTTAAGCCAGTTTAGGTGTTTTAGAGAGAGAAAGTGATGGGATTTGTAGGTTTGTTGGGCAGCAAATCTAGCTACCTTGTTGTAGGTAGATTTGAGTTTGGTCAGGAGTGCTGAGTTAAGATTTGTGAGAATTTGAAAACTGTACATTAGACTCTGTAGAAGGTACATAAGAGAAAGAGTAATTTTGGCTTCAGAGGTGAGGACTTTCTTGTTACACTAAAGGAGCCCTAGTTTTGAATGAGTCTTTGATACAGTTATTAACATGCAAGTCAAACTTAAGCTGATCGTAGATGGTTACTCCTATGAGCTTAGTGCTGGATTCTACCTGTATGGGAGTGTTATTAATGGGCTGCATGGAGAAGGAGGGTTTAATAGTGTTGAACTTTTTAGGTAGGAAGGGTAACAGTTTTTTTTTTTTTTTTTTTTTTTTTTTAGTTTTTTTAGGGTTAAGGATGAGCTGGTTGTTTTGGCTGCATTTTATTGTAGCATACTGCTGCTGGGTTTACCACGTCTAAGTGACCTTATTACTAGTCCCAAGGACACCAGAAAATTGTTTTTATTTATCACAGCAGCATCTCTGTGCTTTTAGCATGCATTTACTGTAATCTGCTAATACTATTTATTGGTTCAACAGTTATGGGGCATTTTCTGAGTTTTTTCTGATGAAAGTTAATGAAAGTAAGATAAGAAAATAAGAAATTTCTAGTGTTTTATTTCTGCTTACACCAGAATTAATGTATAGTTGTTTTTCTGATTCATTGATGCTTTTAAATGTAGGTTTTAACCTGTGTTACAATAAAAGGGCCTAATAGTCTATTTGGTTGTGCCATTCTGAGCTGTATTTTCCTGCTTTTCACTACTACATGATTGACAGGTTCTATCCAGATTGGGCCTTGCTGCACCACATGCAGCTGCCAAGCACTCTGCACTACTTTGATGCAATTGGTTTGCTTATACTTGCCTTTTTTAATTTATCTTTTGGGTTTCTAATACCATGACAGTAATGGATCTCATTCCTAAGTCAAAGTATGATAAAAGTTAATGAAATTAGTATTGTTTCAATTTTTGATGTCAGCCAGAAGTGGTCTACGCAGCACCCACAGTGTGCCCAGTAATGACTTATTCTGCAATTCCTATGGAGTTACATGTATTGGTAATATATCTAAATGTCTTTCTAGATTCTTTTTTATAAGACCCGGTGCTCCTGTTACTTTTGGAACTGTCTGGGTATCTTTCTTCCACATTGCCCTTGTTTCTGCCTGCAAATCCTGATATTTTGTGACTTTGTGCCTTTCTGTACACAAGACACTGTAGTTAGTAGGTGTGGCGATTTCAATGATCAATGCTACTTTTGTTTTCTTTTCATGGGCCACTATATAGATAGCATCTATCTTTTGAACTGTTGTTAATGGGTGATCCCATGTGATGCAGACTTCATCTTTTTCTATGATGCTTTGTGGCTCATGTTTCCAGTGTTTATCAGACACTTCAATACCATAATGTTTGAACAGTCCCCAGTGCAACGGTCTTGCCACATTATTATGCCTTTCAGTATACAGTCCTTCTGCCATTAGTATGTCACAGCCAGCAATGAGGTGTGCTACTGTTTCCAATTCTGTTTTACAAAACCTACATTTGTTTGCTTCTCCCATGTTTAATGGACTTTGTAAACCAACATGTACATCGCCCACTATCTTGGGGCCCTAATATTAGCCTTTCATATCTTGGTTTAAATTCATCTGTCCTTAACCATTCCTGCATTTGATCCAGATCAACATGAGGTTCTTTTAGAAGTTTTCTATACTTGTAACTATACATGTCTTGCCTTCTACTCTGATCATTCACCTTATATTCTTTCTTTTATTCTTTGGCACATTCAGTTGCTCCCTGTTTTTTATCTACTTCTGGTTTGGTTTCTCTTCCTGATTGTCATCAATATGCTTCTGCTAGACTAAACCGGGCAGTCATCTTAGATTTATTCTCATGTTTCAAAACATTCGCTACATATGGGTCTTATGAGATCAGAAGATGTGTGTAGTCCCACGATTGCAGATCTATACATGTAATCAATTTCAAGAAGGCCTTCAGAATGGGGAATTTATAATTTTGGTATGCACTGATTTTTATAAATCATTTGGTGATCATGAAGCATCCTTCTTGTTTTCCTGTGTAATCTATCCAGCACATTTTGGGGCCAATCAATCACTCCAAAACTGAAAGTTAGGACAGGAAGAGTAAATTGGTTTATAGCCTGAATTTTGTTCCTAGATGTCAATTCTGTTTTCAGGATTAATTTAAGTCTTCTAAAATATTCCTAAGTTTTATTCACATTTTTTTCATGTTTTATTGTTGATCCTTCATCAGTTCCCAAATATTTATACACTCCCTCTTGCTCAAGTTCTTTATATCACATTCTTGTCCCAAAATTATGTTTTCTTGATACCGCAGTTTTCCTGCTTTGAATGTTGTTTTGCACATTTATCAAAACCAAATGACATTCTTATATCATCTGAAAAAGTTTTGACAACTTGCAATTGTGCTTTCAAGTTCCTCATCTAATGAGCTATACAGTTTTAAATCATCGACAAAGAGAAGATGAGAGGTCTTTACACTCTATTGTTTTCTAGGAGCCAAATTATAGCCATGGCCTAAACTGTTAAGTAGACAGCTTAATGGGTTAAGGACAAGACAGAATAGCAGTGGTGACAGAGAGTCACCCAGGAATATCCCCCATCAAATTTTTATCCCTGGAATAATAATTTGTTCTTTATCATGGCTTAATTGCAAAGTGGCCTGTCACTGTTTCATGGTCACTATTATGTAGTTGATCTGTGTAGGGTATATCTTATACATTTTTCAGCCCTCTTTTATCCATGAATGTGGGATACTATCAAATACTTTTTTGTAGTCAATCCATGCCATACTTAGATTCCTCCCCTTTTTACAGTTCTCCACTATGACTTTATTTAACAACAAATGATCCTTTGTTCCATATGTATTTCTTTTATGGACCTTGTGTTCTATTGCCAAAACTGAGTTTTCTTCTAAATGACTATAAACTCTTGTCAAAATAATTTACAGTGTATAGTTTACACATTGTCAGAAGGCAGATTATTGGTCTATAACATTTAGGGTAGCTTGCAGGTTCACCCTTAAGCAGGAGCGTCATTTTTCCTGTTGTTAGCCAGGTTGATGCCTGTTTGGGGTGGGCATATAAATAGTTCTTAGTCATGGATAAATCTTCGTGCAAAGATATTATTACTTTTAACCAGATGTTAGATACTGCATCTGGGCCTGGGGTTTTCCAGTTAGAGGCTTTCCTTAACTTTGTTTCAGTCTCTCTAGCTGTTACTTCATCCCATTTCATATCCTATACCTTTAAACTTCCTATTCTTTCTTTTACTTCTTCTATCCATTTAGCATCTTTGATATGTTCCACAGGATCTTCAAGTATACTTCTCCAAAATATATCTATTTCATCTTTTTTTGGTGGTCTTTCAATTCCTTTTACATTGTTTCCCAATTCCCATATCTTCTAAGTTTTTCCTCCGGTGCTGAGATTATTAGTTTGTTATTTGCGATAGTGCATGATAGATCCTGATCTGTTCTAATACTGTGCATTGCCTTTATCACATCTATCTTTCTAAGTATTTTTGTTGATCTGTTCCCTCTTCTATACTCCTCTAACAGTGACACTTTTGTCACAATTACTTTATAGTTTACTCTGTTCAATACTTCCATGATGGTATTCGATTTCTCCCCTTCCATATCCTTCCTTATCTGCTATGTAACATTCCTGCATTTATTTTAGTCCCTTGCGTAATCTGCATGGTTGTTAATCATAGTGCTACTTGGCTTTTAGTTACACTGAGCTGCATGCTATTGCTGTTGTAATTTGCTTATAATTTTGGTGGTTCCATCTTGACTGCACTGCTTTGCACACTACAGCTCTTGTTTGCTTCTTTAAAATGTCGATGTCAAGTTTGTACAGACCTGCAAATTATTTGCATTTATGCTTCTGCATATGTTTTGAAAATTATAAACATTTAGTTAGGACTCAATAGTTCTTACAGTCAAGACTAGCTGGAAAAAAGTCTCTTTATGTAGACAGATTTTTTCCTGTAATGTGTTTGTTCAAACGGATTATTTTCTGTACTGCTCAACAGTTTTATATGTATCTGTTTATCTGTCTATTACCAGTAATGTTTAACTCATTCTTTCTTAAGTAATTTTATTTATTCACTTTTAAAAACCATGTGGCTGGACATCTATTCACCTGCTTATTAATTCTTAAGAGGATAATTATTTCTAAATGTTGCTAAGATGCTGGTGTTCAACTTTAATGAGTCCACTCTTCTACTTTATAATGTCATTTACATTTATAATTATTTGGTTTATTAAAAAAAGTCAAACAGAAGTCTAAAGCCTGATAATCGGAGGTGTTAGCATTTTGCTACTTTGTGACAGGACAGAAAGTTATAGTCTTGAGGAATATCGCTACATTTTCTGGAAATTAAAGTGTGTGTGTGTGTGTGTGTGTGTGTGTGTGTGTGTGTGTGTGTGTGTGTGTGTGTGTGTGTGTGTGTGTGTGTGTGTGTGTGTTTGTGTGTGCACATGCATGAATGGGTGCATGTGAATGTATGAACTTACACATACAAGCAGAGTTGCTCCTTGAAAGTGAATTTGGAAAAGTACTAACATCTAGAGAAAGTGGTGATAAAGGGGTCTGGCAAAAATTCTGATTAGCAGGTTGATCAGTGTAAGACCTGTTCTTCGGTGTGGACAATGTAGGCTCATTCTGAAAGCAATAGTGAAGATTTGCTGCATGTTAAACTGTTCAAGCTTTAATTAGAGAATTTGCGTTCAAGTTCTTCTTAGTGAATTGTTTAGTAATTCATATACATTAATCTGTTTAATACCAGTTGTGGGACTTGAGAGAGTATACCCAAGATGGCAATCATATTTAAGATTTTAGATAAAAGATAATTTTATGAGTGGATAGAACAGATCCTTTCATCATACCGCCTATCCACAGTCATCATTTTTATAGGTGGTAAGAGTGTTTCTGAGAAATTTTACAGTCACCCAGAATGACACCTGTGTTTCCAAATGCTTATACTTGATATGGCAATTTATTTATGTTCTTGGTTCAGGCAGTTTAGTTTCTCCTTTGCCATTTTATCTGATTTTACATACACACACAATACAGATACATAGATTTAGATTTTTTTTATTTTAGCTTCTGGTCATAGTGGTCCTTTATATTGCATTGGAATGTAAGGCTTAAAAAGAACAGCTTATGAAGTGTTCCATTTTGTTTCAGATTCGGAACTGCATTTTAAAGCCCCTTGATGTATACACTTTGTCAACTGCGTGAAAAATCACACATAAAGAAGACTGGCAATCAGAATATAGGTTCAAAATGTTTTAGTGACTCCATGGTTAGAATCAGTGATCTACCTGCAGATACACTTCCTACTCAATATGATGTCACAAATTATGTGAAAAATGTGAGTAGGAAAGTTATGATGTTTCTCAAAAAGTTAGATTAGACTGTAAAATAAAATGTATTAATGAAATTATTTTTTTAACTCATTTTGGAATAAAAGAAATCCATATACCATATGGGCAAGAAAGACATCCCTATCAATTATATTTCTTCCTTCAAGTGATACAATTAAAAGTTTCTTTTGGCCTAAAAAAGGAGTTTGTTGATTTTTGCCTTTGCCATGTGTAAGTGCTGATAAAAATTTTGCTGTGGAGTCAAACCAGCTAGCAATATAATGGTAAACAAAGCATTCATTGTGGTGTTGTTAAGAGGTATTTGCCCATTGTGAGTTACTGTGAAAATATTTTGTTCTGTTCCAAAGAAGATGGTGTTTTATATATATATATATAAATCTATGTCATGTCAAATAGATATATACGATATATATAGCTATGTATATTGAAATGATACATAGACTCTCCCCATATAGCTACATAACTCATATACATATCATAAGACACACACAGCTACATTTATATATACATCCCTGTTATATATAGAACTATGTATGTGGATGTCTGTATTGTCCTACATACCCTAATAATGTTGAGTAAATCTGCACTATCACACATCCATACAGTTGCTCAAAGGATCCAAACTAAGGGTGCAACAACATATAATCCACTTACTTACAGATCCCTGTGCCTGCTGGATGTCACCATGTAGACAGACACAGGTGAGCAGGCTGTGTAATGTATAATGTTCTCAATGCATGCACGGACAGAGCACAGTGTTCCTGCCCACAGGTATGGCTAACTGCAAGCAGCCACATATGGCCATACTTTTAACTGTACACACATTGCTAGGATAATAACAGCTATCTCACTGTTAGGATACTAGATGGAGATAACAGTACGAAGCAATATCACTCTGCAGGCCACAGATGTTGTTCAACACAAGCTTAGTTTGTGTAATCCACAAGTACTGTGCCTGCAGCCACATATACAACAGGCTTAACCTGTGGTGCATGTGATAAGTACTGTGATCTATAGTGTAGAAGACTAGATAAGTAAGGGTTCTAATTTCACTTCAGCCCACTTGGTGCATGTGTGTTTCTATATCCCTCTGCAATACAATAGACATGCCCTCATATGCTATCCACCTGCAATGGTTATGTACTTTATGTCCTTGTAACTTGCTGCTGACTTTGAAAATGCCATTTTTTTCTACAAGGCCTGATGATGTCATCCACCTTAAGACTACCAACTGACAGTTTAGCATCAGACTTAAACTGTGGCATGTGTGACAAGTACTGTGATCTATAATGTATAAGACTAGATATGTAGGGGTTCTAATCTCACTCCTGCTCACTTGGTACGTGTGTATATATCCATATGGCATGACTATGATAACCTTGGTAACTTAGAAATAGGCAGTGTTTTATTTGTAGTGGGTGATGAGGCCCCCCAAAAGACAGACCACAACAAGGCTTGCCTATGTCATTAAGCATAGTATGTCCTAAACGGATACTATTAGCAGACATGAATTGTGTTGCGTGCAACACATACTGTGATTTGTAGTATGTACCATTACATAGGTAAGTATTCTCATCTACATACAGCCAACTTGCACTACGTGTGTGCCTTGGCATGTCCTGTACTCAGTGATTGGAAGTGGTGCTAGCCTCAGTGTAGGCATGTTTGTGTGTGTGCCTGCTAGAGCATTTTACATCATGTTATGGAATCATAAGATGTTTGAACTTAACTAGCATAATGGCCATACAGATCTCACAAACATAGACATCTTTACAAGCATACAGGATCAGCACATATTGCCCCAGTCCAAGAGGGACACAGGCAGATGCCCTGTGTTGAGATTACGGTTGCGCAGCCAGTCATACAGATGGCATATACTGAGGTGCTCTGTGTGCCATTATGCAAAGTTCTGTTCCAAAGGTGTATTTAAGTCTGCTAGACAAATCCCTTCCACAATCATGTTGTACTAACATCACATATGAGGTTAATATCCTTCCAGTGAGTCATCCATCTATTATGCTTCCTACAGATAGGCAGCATATGCAATCAAGTGGGTCACACATTGCCCTGTATGCAAGGCACAGATCACCTCTAAGTAGTCTATATGCCACAAGTGACAATGACACTCATTGCAGACGATCCCAATTGAACACATACTGAAGACATGAAGTGTCCTTGTGAGGGTCCATACTGTTGTGTGCAATTGCCAGTACTGCTTGGAAAGGTATGTCAACAAATGGCTATTGCACTCAGATATTGGCATGTTCAGGGAAGAGTACATGGAGGTTATGAGTATGCCACTTACTGGTGACTGTGGTCTCAGCTATGCCATATTATTCCTACTATTACTTTAGTGACATGGTGATCTGAGGCACATTAAGTGTAAACCTGTGTGGCCAGATCTGTGTGCCCAGATCTTTCACCCCTGGTATGTACATCACATGTTGCAACTGATGTTCTACTTACCAGGTACATAGGTCTAACTTCTGGAAAATATACTACATATATTTGTTTGGAGTTTATGGCCATTAGTATGTCAACAGGCATGTGTTCGCAATACCCTCTTGCAAGATAGTGATATACCACAGAGACTCTGAGTGCTCACAATGTGCAGACATCGGTCAACATTGTTAGCCACAGTCAGTCAGCAGTCACATGTATTGTGGCTGAATGGATTCCAAGCAGTAGACAACCCAGGAATGTGTGTGCCAGCAATGGGCCACTTAGTGACACCTACAATGACAGTCTCATGGATGCCTAAATAGGTGCTTTATAAATGTTGCCTGAGCAGGGGATATAGTTAGACAGCTTGGCTCAGTCTAGGGGGGCATGTATCCTGATGTACCCTCAACCAGATCCTTAGTCACTGCCTCAGAAATGTCCACCATGTGTATCAGTCATGCTCCCCCTGTCACACAACCAAACTGTGTACAGTCAACTGTGTGTAGAACACATATATGTGTGCTGATCAGCTCCATGATGATTGCCCCTACGGGTATACAGATATGGATACATAGACAAATACATATACAGTTATGTTGGTCAGTGGATGTACCACCTCTGTGCAAGGGCATAACAGTAGCCATTGTCCACTCATCTGGTGTGCAGCCAGTAGTGTCAGTATGACTGCAAGGATTTCCCAATGATGTCAGTAATCTTTGTAAGCTCACATGTGGGATACAGTCTGGAATGTTAGCATATGCAATAGATGCTGTGTATCTGCCAGTGAGAGGCCGGTTATGAACTACTTTGTAAATATTGAAGTTATGGGACAGGTTGAAGGAATGTCATGAGTCAGATGTGGTGGGGGCAAGGGAGTGTAGTTGATGCAGACAGTGTGGGAGCACAGGTTACAGACCTATCATATGTGGAATCATGATGTATGAGGTCACCGACAATCTGGGCCTGTCCTTTGAGGTCTCACATGTAACTACACTGTGCGTTGTGGTCCTGCTTTGTATGGGTGGCTACTTTTGTCACTTATCATGTCTACTCATCTTTACAGCAACACTATGTGCTTCTGTTAGCTGAGGATGTAGTTCCTCCATGGTAGAGGGACATCCTCACCCCAAGGGTCACACAGCACTATCTACCTGTTACTGTACAGTCTGCTAATGACAGTTGTCCACCAATTAGGTTTGCTGAGCCATGATGAGCCTGTGTCCCTCCTGTCAAGTACAGTTGAGTTCATGCAGTAGTAATGCTGCTGACATATTGCATGGGTGTAGAGCACACATACTTGCCTGTCCCATCTGAAGGGAAAGATGCAGTCACACTATGTCAACCATCCCACAGAGGGTAATAAATGGCTTTCTTGACATATATGTCTGTATTGTCTGCAAGGGGGGGTATGTGCTGGTAGTTCTAAGGAGACTGATCTGTGGCTAGATCCCATCACGGAGGACTTCACATTGGGGGGGGGGCTGTATTGGTCACCCATAGTGGTAAACACATGATACAATACATTGGTCCCATGTTTGGGGAGGTCACGGCAGTGCTGCAGGGCATTATAGGTAAGGACCTGGACCATCCTTCAAGCAAGTGAGCCACAGCATGAGTAAGCAACACAGTGTGTACATATAACAATTTCCTGATGTGTATGTCTGTGGTCTGTACAGATACCTTGCATGACTCTCTTCCTGCAGCATGTAGAAAGTAACTGCAATACTTACTTGCACATAGGACAACTCACATGTAGTGCCAAGTAGTGTTCCCTGATCTCTGAGTCATTTCACTTGAAATGCCATGATAGGACTCAGCATGAATATGAGCACTAACACTGTCGTACACCTACTGACACTGGCCCATACACTGTTACTTTTGCTAAAGGCCAGGTCATGCCTACCAACAGTAACCGGCAGAGCTCATTGAGTATTACATTATGCAATGGATGCCCAACATAAGTCTCACTCCACCATCCCTGGCCTGACAAGGCATATGACAAAATTAGACCAGCAGGCCTTGCTGGAGCCTGTGTACATCATGTACAGAGTGTGATGTCAGCTGGTGGATAGGCAACTGTCTGACAGTCATACTCTGGGAAGATAGCATTGGGAGGTCTACACTGCAATGATGCCAGTCACCAGTGGAGTTCACCATCCTCCATTATTGGTGTACCCTACCTATTCTTTCTCTACAGTCACAGCAACTGTCAGTGACCTCTGACTGAGTATATTAGCAAGTGATTGCATATTGGGAGCTGTTACAGAATCCCACACAGAACCACCAGTTATCTGGGATGTCCTAAGACACAGTCAGTTGTTCTCTGAGCCACAGACAAACACTAACTGCCAACGAATGCACAATACTATCTGTGGGAAATCATCCACCCTTGCAAAACATTCTAGTGTCTGCATATCTCACACATTTGAGCCATTACACGTGTAGTTATGGACACAGAGAGAAATGTAGCCTTTGACTTTCACTGGTTGGTAAGCTGTGGAGATACATTCAGTGTTATACAACCTATACCAACAGGTTTGGGATGTAAATCCCAGACTGTCGCTGCTATACTGAATGTTGTAGTCATCACACCTATTATTGTGTGTAATGGCACCCTTGCTATGTCACTACACAGGCATGTCATACAACTGTAGCAGTCACACAGGTTCCATAGTACACCAATACACAGTGTAGATAGCATGTTTTATGGAGTGCATGTTGCCTGTCTCCTAAATGCTTTGTAGGAGATGTGTATGACTCCATACAGGGAGTGTCTGATCACACTGTGCATCTTCCAAGTATCCATGACAGGACTAACATGTCTCACCTGTTGTACATTCCTACATCACTGCGGCATACATAGTAGATGCTGGAGAGACAGGTATGTAACAAAGTCAGTTCACCCCCACATGAAACAGGCCCCCATGCATGTGAAGCACACATCTGCTTTGACACACATCATGGGCAGGCTACACAATGGGATGCAGTACATGACAATCATAACTGCTGTTGGGCAACTGTTTGTACTGGATCCAAGATATTTGTAGATGGGTCATTTCCATCACCACAGCTTGTAGATGTGTGAGTTCCCAAAACCCTGGTGATGCTTATTACAGGTAGCAGAACTGTTGACCGATTAGGGATGCATGAGTACGCTGAGTGCCGCTATTGTCCTTATTAGCCTGTTATACACATATGAACCTATGGAGCCATGCACTCATAGTGCTGTACCTTGCTGAAGACATATTTCTGTTGTGCTGACATGCCATCCTGTGCTGTTTTATTGTCACTGTGTATCCACAAGTTATCCCAACAGACTCCTAAAACAGAAACATAAACAGGTCTGTTTCACACCTATCATTGTGTAACTATACAGCCATTACATCATACAACATAAGGTACACAAAGGTATGCAGCGTACTCATGACAAATGCCAGCATACAGTATCTGTCATTAACCAATACATGTGGCATGGCAAAACTACACTACATTACACAAGTAAATGTTAAGCAATAGAGTCACCCTGTGCATCAGACACATAGCTTAATTTCCCTACATTGATGGTGAGGATGACAGGGATGTGGCACAGGTATCATCACTTGCACAGGGTGTTGTGTGGGTGTGCAGGAGGCCTAGGCTGACCGAAACAGTTGACAGCATGTGTGTGACTCAGGAAGAGAAGCAAGCAAGATGGACCATTGAACCATGGAAAGGTGCCATGTGTGTCTGTAGGTGACCTGCATTTGAAAGTGGTGTGTGAGTATGTGCATGTACACAGTCAAACTTACTGCTAGCCTTACATGTGTATGTTGGATAGCTTTGGACCATACATGGTAGAGGTGACAGTTCATCGTGTCCGTCCCCAAACTTGGGAACTGGCTATGCCAGGAGTTGCTTTGGCACTGCCATGCCTAAGGTCAGAAGCGGTGCTAGTATCTGTCTGTGACTACTGTCTGCTGTGACCATGTCACCCATGGGAACACCCAGGACAATGACCCCATGGCATGCCAAATTGTGGTGTGGACAGCACACTCCCCACTGTAGAGATGGATGCACTGCCACTATGGGAGCGTGATTGTGCATGGCCATGTGGAATCTCAGCAGATGTGATTCCTGAATTATTTCCACGAGTCTGACACCCAACTCCAGCCACATGTTACAGCACAGATAATGTGTGGTCCAAGGCAGACACTGTCTTAGCCCACCTTCTGTTCACTGCATCAGTGAACCGATCCAGGGTGTTTGCAATGTGGTGAAGGCAGTCATGGATGTCAGATTGTGCTGCATCCATAACCCTAAGCTTACATCTGGTGTTCCATTCAGAACATGCCTGTGCCTCCATGATGGCCCAAAACATGCGGCGAGTAATCCGTGATGTAACACCTGAAACAGGTGGTGGATGGAGAAGGCCTCCTGTATGGGACCTCACCAGTTCTCTGGTTATCGCTAGTGTCTACATTCACTGGAGCCACAGTCACCACATTTTCCTGTTCTATGTCCCC